>NC_136974.1:32456495-32461495 GCF_032717465.1 Coenobita brevimanus
ACGAGATGAAGGGGTTAAATGAAAATTATTCTAGGGCTTAGAGGAACGCATAAAAAATAAGCTGCAGGAAAGAATCTATCTATCTATCTATAGCCCGACGCCCTAATCCCGCAAAGGGTGGCTGTAGACAAAACGCCTCCAAGTCGCTGTCACCCACCATTTGACTACCCTCCCCCCAACTCACCCCCCCCTCCCTCATATACCTCTCAACTCCATCCCTCCACCTCATCCTCGGTCTACCTCTCCCTCTCCCTCCCTCCACCTCACCTACATACACCCTCTTGGTCAGTCTTTCATTCTCCATTCTCTTCACATGTCCAAACCACCTCAGTGTATTTCTCCTAATCTTCTCAACCAAATCCACATCCACCCCACAGCGTTCCTTCACTTCTTCATTCGTCAACCTGTCCCTCCACGTCACTCCACATGCTCCTCTCAAGTACTCGTAACTCATTTCCACTGCTCTCACTCTTGACTTGTTTCCCTCTTGCAAGGTCCATGCCTCGCTTCCATACGTCAGGGTAAGGATCACAATACTATCATGCAGTGACTTCTTAACTTCCATACTCACCTCCCTATTTCTCATCACTGCTTTCAGTGTACCAACAACCTTCCTTCCAGGCTGTACCCTTTCACGCACTTCATCCCCCAAAGTTCCATCCTTACTCATCACACTACCCAAGTACTTGAATGCACTCACATTCTCCATATCCTCACCATCCAACCTCACTGCACACTCTGTGACTTCATTCCTCTCAAACACCATAACTTTACTTTTGTTTACATTAACTTTCAGATTCCTCCTCCTACACACTGTCCCAAATTCATTCACCAAACCTTGCAACTCCCATTCATCTTCACTCAACAGTACTGTATCATCAGCAAACAGCAACACCGGAAGCTTCCAAATCTCACCCTCATTCATTAAAGCCACCCCCACATCCACTGACCTACCCTGCACCTCCTTTACAACCCCATCAATGTATATATTAAACAGCCATGGAGACATCACACAACCCTGTTTCAGTCCCATATTGAGATCAAAGAACTCAGCTCACCAACCACTCGCACCGTAACCCTAGCTCCCTCGTACATACTCTTCACAGCACTCAACAATTTCCCCTCCACTCCATATATTCTTAATACCTTCCACATACCTTGCCTATCTATTCTGTCATAAGCTTTCTCCAAGTCCATGAAGGCAGCATACACTTTCCTTCCCTTCTCTAGATACTTCTCCACTAAACATCTTAGAACAAATAGCTGATCTACACACCCTTTTCCCTTCCTAAATCCCCCTTGTTCTTCTCCAACTAGCTCCTCTGTCATATGCCTAACCCTATCAATGAGTATTCTACCATATATTTTACCAGTCACACTAAGTAGGCAAATACCCCTATGGTTACCACATACTTCTCTCTCTCCTTTTCCTTTGTATAAAGGAACAATTATACCTGATTTCCAGTCCTCTGGAACCCTTCCCTCTTCCCAAGCCAATCTACACAACGTCCATATCCACTCCACAACAATCTCACCCCCATACCTAAGCATTTCACCACACACTCCATCAATTCCTCGGGCCTTTTCCAACTTAATATTCTTCATCGCTTCCACCACTTCCGCCCTACTGATCTCTTCCTCCCTCCTCTCATCTCTTCTTCTCCCAGCCATTCCCCAACCACTTACATTCGCACTACTTTCACTCTCCACATTCAACAAATCCTCAAAGTGCTCCTTCCATCTCCTCAGTTTCTCTCTCTTCTCCACCAACAATCTATTATTCCTATCTTTTACTCCCCTACTATTTCCCCTTTCACACTGCCTTACTTTCTTTACCTCCTTCCAAAACAATTTCTTACTCTCCCTCCATTTCATACTCAGATTCCTCCCAAACTCTTCATCCACTTTCATCTTACTCTCCTTCACCAGTCTCTTAACCTCCCTTCTCCTGCTCACATATACCTCTCTCTTCTCTCTCTCATCTTCTCCCCTACCTCTACTCGCTAACCATTCACTATATGCCTTCTTCTTTTGTTCCACAGCTCGTTTCACCTCATCATTCCACCATGCTGTCCCTTGCACACCCTTGCATCTCCTCCTCACTCCACAAACCGCCTCACACGCTGCGCCTATCTCTTCCGTGAATATCTTACATACGTCTTCCACCCCTTCCATCCGCTCTAGCTCATACCTACCCAGTCTTTCTTTCACTATGCTCTTATACTCTGTCATTTTCTCACTCTCTTGCAATTTCTCCACTCTTCTCACAGGAGTTGCTTCCTCCTGTCTTCCCCTTCGTCTCCTCAACCACTTTCTTTGCAGCTCTACCTTGGCCATCACTAAGTGATGGTCCGAGACTCCATTCCCCCACCCTCTCCACACTCTTGCATCCAACACTTGTCTTCTCATTCGCTCATCCACACACACGTAGTCTATCATTGCCTTTCGTTCAACAAGTTCACCATCCATCCTCCTCATTACTCTCCATGTATACCGGTGGATCATCTTATGCCGAAAGTAGGTGTTGGCTATTGCCAACCTCTTACAAGCACAGATGTCCACCAAAGCACTTCCATTCCCATCTACGTCAGCTGGCACACCCCACTGACCAACCACTCCATCCACTCGTACATTCCCAACTTTGCCATTCATGTCTCCAATCAACAGCACTCTCTCGCTCCTCTCAAACTTGTCCATACACGCTTCTACACTCGCCCAAAACTCATCTTTCACTCTTGCCACTCGATCCTCTGTCGGGGCATACACACATACAATCGCCCACGCTTGTATACCTACTTTCATTCTCACCCATACAATCCTTGCACCCACTGTTCCATACTCTCTTATATTCTCCTTCCACTTCTTGCTTATCATCAAACATACTCCCTCTCTTGCCCTCTCATTTTCATTGACTCCCGCACATATACCTAAACCATATTCCCTTTCTCTCACCCTTTCACCTTTCCATTTAGTTTCAGTCAATCCACATATATCCACTTTTGCATCCTCAAGCACCCGAACAATCTCTCTCTCTTGCACTTCATCATTCACTCCTCTCACATTCCACGTTCCCACCCTAAGAATGTCCTTCGTCCGTTCCTTAGTCGTCAACGTATGGTCCGTCCGGGTCCGAGGCGCTTTGTTTGCTTTTTTAGTTAGTTCTTTTTACGGGGTGGGGCACTAACCCACCACCGACCCTTTTAGTCGCCTCCTACGACAAGCAGGGATACTGGGGGAGTATTCTTGAAACCCCCCTACCCCCAGGGGTAGGAAAAAAATAACGGGGGAAGAGGTACAACCAAAACCAATGAGGAAAAAAATAAGAAGGGGAAACTTGGTGAAAAGGGTCGAGAGGGAGCATAAAAAAAAAATCAATGAGGGGAGAAAAAGAGTTAGACAGCGGAAAGTTTGAAGGGAGAGAGAGAGAGAGAGAGAGAGAGAGAGAGAGAGAGAGGAGAGAGAGACTAAACACGGAGGAAACAGAAATTTTGATTATCATTCTAAGGCTTCTATGACTCACTCAGTTTAAGAAAATCATCTGCCATTAACTGAAATATAAGAAAAATCGTCGATCTTTTTTTTTAAGGAAGAAGGAACCTAAGGCCAGAAGTAGTTAATGGTGCCCGTATTAAGACTCAAAATTCTATCATTCTCTCTGCTGAAGAAAACCGTATTATTAAATGGAAGAAATTCGACCAAGAGAGGGCTATGAATGACGAGACGAGAATATCAGCAGGATATTAGAAAATGGAGGACGACAGAAGAGGAGGGAGGACTAAAAAAAAAACAAAAAAATGAAAATGAAAATAAAATTAAATACTAAAATGAAAAACTTGTATGAAAAATAAACTGAAAAACTAAAACAAAAAACTAAAACGAAAAACGAAAATAAAAAAACTAAAATAAAATGAAAACTAATGAAAAAACAAGAAAGAAATAATTAAAAAAAATATATATAAAAGTAATATTAAAAACTAAAATTAAAAACCTAAAAACTCAAATGAAAAAACTAAATAAAAACCAAATAAAAAAAGACCCTGTAATAAGGACGAAATAAAATAAAAATGTGACAAAGAAAAGGCAAAACTGTGACACAAAATACGATAAAAACACAAAATAAATAATGCTATCCCACTAAACTAGAAAAACCAAGAAAAATAAAAAACATAATAAAAGAGATAATCCAAAAACCACTGAGAAAAATATACATATACACGAACTACTATCAAGAAAACTAAAAGAAAAAAAGATGACAATAAGACTAACAAAAAATAAAAAATAATGACAAAGGAAATGAAAAACGACAATAAGACCAATAAACAAATTCAAAAACCATAAATGGGAAATGAAAAAACGACAATGACTAAAATACAAAATTAAAAACAAATCCATGAGGAGGGAAATAAAAAAAAGACAACACGAATAACAAACAATAACACAAAAAATAATAAAAAGACATGAAAAAGGAAATGTAAGAACTATCCACTTCGAAGGAAAATATCTATCTATCTATTGCCAGACGCCATAATCCCGTAAGGTGGTCATCTGGCTTTGGGTTGTTTTACAGGGAAGGGCACTAACCCTCCACCAACCCACTTGTTGACACGTAGGGAACACGTATGGTTTGGTTATATGGTTACCACCCAGCGCTGTAAATGGTTTCTTGGCTTACAGGAAACCATTTGGCTTGTCACTCAATGTAAAGCCACTTATAAAGGAAAGAAAAGGCAATGAGTAGTGACAGGAAAGATGGGAGAAACAGGAAGAGAGGAGGGCAGGCACAGAAAAAGAATGATAAAGGCTAAGGAAGCAGTAGGCAGCACTACAGCAAGTGAGTGGATGATGGTCGCCACCACCTACCACAAGGGGAAATAATAAATGTATAAAAACTTGGCCAGAGCAAAACTGACAAATGTGAAATAGGGGAGGGGGAGTGAAAGTAAAATGCCCCCCCAAAAAATCAAGCCATGAAAAAAAAAAAAAAAAACGGAGAAAATGCA
>NC_136974.1:32466495-32471495 GCF_032717465.1 Coenobita brevimanus
TGAAGCAACGAGTTTTTAGCATTCGAGACAGGCTAGAAGTGTAGAAAGAGACGGTATAATTTCTTCTCAAGTCAAGCGAAGCAAGACACTTTCCATATATGTAAAAGAAGGTGGAAAAAAAGAAGGTCTACTGAGATGTAAAAATTCTTATCTGGGTGTGCTTTGTTCGTTGCAATCTCCTTTGGGAATATGGCGTCTGGCTATAGATGGATGGATGGATGGATGGGCAGAATATATAGATAACTAGATAGGGAGATTAGATATACGGAGGGACTGATGGAGGATACAGACAGATGGTATATAAACAGACGGAGATAGACTGACGGACATAGTGGATCGTCTGCAATCTTTTCACTACAAAGCGTTGTTCCTAAATCAAATTCGTCTAGAGGAAGAAAAAACAACATATACGACTTCATGGAAAACACACACACACACACACACACACACACACACACACACACACACACACACACACCTTCCCCTTTATTTCTCCCTAAGAGCAAGAACCTGCATCCAATACCTATACAGAATTTATGCACTACACAGAATACACCCAGATACACAGATGCAAAATTGCGTAACCCCCTTTCGGCCTTGCAAACCAGTGTATTGGACATTTTAATCAGGAGGTTAATGTTCTGCAAGGAAACGCGAAAATAATGATCTGTGAATATTCTAACACCAACGCGGCTAATTAAGAACAGGTAAAAATACAAGGAGGTATCTAGCTGACTGATTAAATTACTAACTGTGCTGTCTACTGGCTATATTTCTACCTACCTACCTACCTACCTACTTGCCTACCTACCTGTCTATCAATTAACCTGTCTACCTACCAATTATGTGTACCTACTAATCACCTGTCTAATTTTTTACCAGTTTATCAGTATTATCTCTTACCTACCTACCCACCTGCCTACCAAATGACCTACCAATCAACCTACCAATCAATCTACCTGTCTACCCATCAACTACCACTACCTTCTTGTCACCTGACTATCTACATACATGTTTACCAGTGTTATGTATCTACCTACCCTCACTGCAGAACCTACATAACTACCCACACTACTACCTACATGCTCAACTACCGTATCATTATGTATTTACCTGACTACCTACTCTACTGATCCTACTTATTTACAAGCGCGCGCGCGCGCACACACACACACACACACACACACACACACACACACACACACACACACACACACACACACACACACACACGCTAACCTATCTACGCATCTATCGCCAACTTTGAGTACCAACTTTATAACTACCTACCTACCTACCTACATTGTTTTTCTATCTGTCTATCTAACAACCTACTACATCTATTTGTCTTTCACATTTTTATCTTCTTAACAGGTACAAAGCTCTAACAAAAGTAAACAGATTATTATATGCAGCAGAGACGAAAGGGAAGTATGCTTACTTATCTACCAACCTACCTACGTACCTACCTACCTACCTACGTACCTACCTTTCTTCTTCCAACTGCCTAGCCCCTATTTGGCATGTAAGAAGCTCCAACAAGACTACGGAATACTGCTCTCAGGTGGGACTACAGATAATCAGCTTACCTGCCTCTACCTACTTACCTACCTACCCTACCTACGTACCTACCTACCTACATCCCAACCTACCCACCTACCTACTGTATCCCCCCTACTTACCTACCCACCTACCTACCTACCTATCTATGTACCTACCTAATAGATATTCCTCTCTTCCACAGGTAAGAAGCACCGATATGACGACCGCATATTAACCCAGGTGAGACGAAAGCAAAATCAGTCACTTAAACTTCCCTCCCCAGTAAAAATAAATAAATAAATAAATGAAAAATAAAATGAAAAATGTTCCTGTCTTTACCGAAATCGAAGAGTATGTGATTTTTTGTTACCCACTTTCTTCGTTCACTTTAATTTGAAGAAAAAAAAATACCATCACTTTATCTTCAATAATCAACTACAAACAGAGATCAACACTACACTATGGGACTAGTCACGAAGAAGTGCTACGGAAAGGACAAAGAGCCGTAGTATTCTCTTTGAGCTACGTGAAACGGATTGCAAAAAGGCGAAAATCTCCGCCTAGTCAGGGTGAACGAATAACAGAATCAGGTACCATTTTTTTCTTCTTATCACCAGACGATTTTATTCAGCTTGGGGGATGCTTATCGAACTGGTGGGGTTAGAAAAGACTTATTTAACCCACTCACAGTCAGTAATGGTGCTGGAGGGGGACGCCTCTACGTGGTGGCAGTGTCGGGGGGTTGAGCTGCACGGTTATACAAACGTCTCTCTACTCACTCCCTGTTTCCAAACACTCACAGATCCTTCCCTACTGGAGTAAAATGATCTGGAAATACTTAGAAAAAAATCTCATCGGACTGAAGGGGTAACGATTATCTGAATGGCATTTTTCTTTTGTCAATTTTAGACTGGACTAATATTTTTTTTTTACTTATTTTTGCAAGATCAACATTTTTTTTTTCTGACTTCGATCATTTTTTGCAAGACTAATGCGATGAACTGGGGACAGTAATAAAACGAATTCGAAATAATATTACAGACTTCCTAAAAATACTTTAAAGCATTAGACAGTAATATAAGATTTTTAAAAAGTATTTGCCTCTCTCTCTCTCTCTCTCTCTCTCTCTCTCTCTCTCTCTCTCTCTCTCTCCTCGAATCAATCTACTTTTAATCATTCCCAATTAAGTCTCTCTCTCTCTCTCTCTCTCTCTATCTCTGGCAATTCTTCCACGAATCAATCTACCTTCAATCTTTCTCTGTTAAGCCTCTCTCTCTCTCTCTCTCTCTCTCTCTCTCTCTCTCTCTCTCTCTCTCAAATATTCATCCACTTTTAAGACCCCCTTTGAACTTGAAAACATAAAGAAAATGACAATCTCCTAAGACTATTAACATGAATTTTTAAAGACTTTTTTCTCTGTGACACAGTTCGAGTTCTTTATTAACAGTTATTAAATAAAGTCGTGCAAGATAAATGGATTTAAAGAGAGAACTGACCTGGAAGAGAAAAGTGAGCTATCTTTTTTTCACACTTTTTTCCTTGGTGTAATTGGCAGGCGGAGAAAAGAGGAAAATTTGCTATAAAAAGTGAGATTTTTTTTTCACCTTTGTGTGTGTGTGTGTGTGTGTGTGTTAATAAAGAGAAAGGTGGAAGAGTTTTTATTACAAATTAATGTTACACTCTGATCATTATCTTTTTACTGATAATTAACTAAACAGGAAGGCTTTACTGAAAGGGATTAACAGTAGACTGATAAAGAGATTGACAGACAGAGATGGACAGATAGACAGATAGATATAGATACATAAAGGTATTAAAACAGAAGGAAAATGCTAAATTAGAGAGAGAGAGAGAGAGAGAGAGAGAGAGAGAGAGAGAGAGAGAGAGAGAGAGAGAGAGAGAGAGAGAGAGAGAGAGAGAGAATGTCAAGTAAGGAAGTTAATTACGTTCATTCCCTCACCTTTGGCAACGTAATTTATATTTCTTCGTTATATTTACGTTAATTACTTTTACTACTGGCTCAGAATAAATATCTAATACGTAAAAAAGTAAACAAGATAATCGTTAATATGAAAAAGATATCCAATAAAAAAACAATTATTAAGTAAACAAAAATAAATGAAAAAATAAAGTATGGATTATAAAAAAATAAGGATAAACACTAAATACAAAATAGATAAAAACATCCATTAAGCTGAAAATCATATTAAACAAAATAAACACATCGCATTAACACAAAAAAACATAAACACTAGAATCATCTGTAACTCTCTCTCTCCCACCCTTCTCTCTCTCTCTCTCTTACACACACACACACACACACACACACACACACACACACACACACACACACACACACACACACACACAAACACATACACACACACACTCATCCAACTTAAAAACATTACTCGAAAGCAACCTTAAAAAAAAAAAAAAAATCATTCCTATACCCTACATTTATAACACAATCATACTTTACATAAATACAATATAAAAGGGACTGTAAAACAAAAAAGAGTGCGCACATGACCCAATATTTGCACTCAACTAAAAATTCGAACTCAACTCAAAACTAGCACAACTCAAAATTCGCAAAAAAAAAAAAAAAAAAAAAAAATCGCAAACTATTAAACAGCACTCAAGTCGCACTCTGCTCAAATCTGCACTCAAAAAATCACACTCAAACATGAATTCAGACTCAAAAAATTGCACTCTGGAATCTTTACTTCATCCAGAAAAAAAAAAAATCCTTTATAACCCACATAAACAAAAAAATACATTACAGACAGACAGACAGACAGACACAGGCACAAAGGCAGATAGACAGACATTACACAGACAGACAGACGTGCCAGACAGACAAATTATGAACCATGTAGATGTAGACAGATAGATATAATGAGACGGATAGATAAAATGATACAAGGACAGTCACGGGCAAAAAGACAGACTGATAAAAATGGCTGAAAAAGACGGACGGATAATTGACAAAGACAGACATTAAAAGGTAAAGACGCAAACAAACACATACATACATACATTCACAGACATACAAACATACATACATACACATACATACATACATAAATACATGCATACATACACATACAAACACATACATACATACACATACAAACACATACTGTACATACATACATGCATACATACTGGTACATACATAGAACCAAACAGAAAAGATGAAATATGCAAGAGACAAAAAAGAAAAACAAATATATACATACATACTGTACACAGAGAGAGACACACGGACAGACAAACAGACACACACAGACAGACAAACAGACACACACAGACAGACAGGCATACAGAAAACAGACGGGCACAGAAACAAAAAGAAACAAACAGACAAGCGGAATGAAAACAGACAGGCACAAACAGAAACAGACACAAAAGCAATGAAAGGCTGGCAGAAAAACAAACATACAGACAGGAAG
>NC_136974.1:32476495-32511495 GCF_032717465.1 Coenobita brevimanus
AGGATGGGAAAGGGAAGCGGAAAGGGGAAGGAAACTCAAGATGCAGGGCGAGAAGAAGGGAGATGTTGAGCAGAGACTGGGAGGGAAGGGAAAGAGTGAGAGGAGTAGAGGAGGAGGAGAAAGAAGGGAGGGGAGGAGTAGAGGAGGAGGAGAAAGAAGGGAGGGGAGGAGTAGAGGAGGAGGAGAAAGAAGGGAAGAGAGGAGAGATGGAAGGAAAGGAGAAAGACGACTGGAGAAGATGAAGGACAGAGAGAGAAGAGAATGTAAAAGAGGGTAAGAGAGAAGGGTGCAGGGACAGACGAAAGAAGAAAAATATTGGGAGAAGGGAATCAGCCTCTCTCTCTCTCTCTCTCTCTCTCTCTCTCTCTCTCTCTCTCTCTCTCCCTCAGCATGCCTCCACAGCCTCATTAGTCGCCCTTTACGACTTTCAGAGGTTCAGACTAATTTAATCACCCCCACCATGGCCAGTCCGGGGGTGTAGGTGGGGATGTGTTGCTTTGCCAGGTGTTGTGAGGCTACTGCAACACACACCTTCAAAACAATACTCCCTTCACTGTAACTTGGCTTAGGGGGTGTACTGTTTTGCTGAGGGGTGTATTGTTTAGCTGAGGGGTGTACTGTTTTGCTGGGGGGTGTATTGTTTTGTCAAGTGTTATAAGGATACTGCAACACACACCTATAATATTTCATTCACTATCTTTTCAAAATTTTTCGTCCTTTTGCGCCTAATTCCCTCAGTTTTATGGCAGACCAAGACAAGTATATACTCTCGTCGGTTACAGAAGCTCCCTAGCACCTCAAGAAGCTCCCTAGCACCTCCTCCTTAGCGATTTATTTTTGGATACGTATGGTTAATAATCAATACCCTTTTGTACCTTATCTGTGTATAGTATGGCAATGTAGGGGGAATTTTTACAGCAAGGAATAGGAGAGTAAGGAGTAATGTGCGAAATAAATTGCTTAAAAAAAAGGTGTTAGGGAACTTCCTTAATCGACGAGAATAGGAGAGTAAGGCGCAAGAAGCAAAATAAATCGCCTAGGAAAAGGTGTTTAAGATAAGCAAAATAAATCGCCCAGGAAAAGGTGTTAGGGAGCTTCCTTAACCGACCGATCCAAGACGTGAATGGAACTGAGTGAATTGGGATAGGCTGTTCATGAGGAGGGATGGAGCGACAGGGGTAAACTTAAGATCTTCGGTGTGTGCTTAAGGATGTTATAGTTTTATCTTTAGCATCAAAGGCAGATGATTAAAGATAAGACTGAAGAGGGAAACTGATACATGGGAAATACAGGATGACAAAGATGGGAGGAGATTGATAGGTGATAATTGATAAAGATGGAATGGACTGGTAAAATAGGTAAAATGAGAGAGAGAGAGAGAGAGAGAGAGAGAGAGAGAGAGAGAGAGAGAGAGAGAGAGAGAGAGAGAGAGAGAGAGAGAGAGAGAGAGAGAGAATGCGGGATATTTAACGCATAATGGGCACCTTCCCCACCAAACACACGCACGCACACACGCACGGTTGTGGGGAGGATAGGGAGGTAGGGAAGTGGGGAGGGTAAGGTTGTGGGGAGGAGAAGGGATGGAGGTTGGGAGGAGAGGGAGGAGAAAGGGAGATGGGAAGGACAAGAGAGGGAGGAAAAGGGGAGGTGGGGAGGAAAAGGAGAGATAAGGAGGGAAGGGGAGAACAGGGAGCATAAGGATAGGTGGGGAAGGTGAAGAAGCATGAGAGAAGATAGGAAAAATTACCGAATGGGGAAAAATGGAAAAGTATAAGGAAACATGAGGAAGCAGAATTATAGGCGAAGGAGCATCAAGAAAACAGCAAATAATAATAATAATAATAATAATAATAATAATAATAAAATACAAGCGAAAAACACATCCTCGAGCAGAAGAGGCTGATGATAAACAGATGCAGGTTACCATGGCAACGGCAAAAATTTCCCGGAGATGAGAAATAAACCCGACTTCACAAATAACGATAATATTAAGCGATGGCGATAAGTTGTTTACATTTATTTACTTCTCATTTATCTTAGGCTCGTATCGGTATTTTCGCCAGTTAAGAAAGCTCCCTAACACCTCTTCCTTAGCGATTTATTTTTGGATACGTGTGTTGAATATCATTTTGTATGTTTTATTTACACTGCTATCATCATCATAGTCAACATAACTATCGATAAAATCATCATTATCACTAGTACCATCACCATCATCAACGTCATCATCATCATCATCATCATCATCATCACTATCGCCAGTACCATCACCATCATCAACGTCATCATCATCATTAATATCATCATCATCAACCCAAGTCTAATCACTCTTCAATAAATTACCTTGCTAATCACTAAATCATCACCACCACCACCGCCAACACCATAATCACCACCACCACCACCATCATCATTATCAACCCGTCTAATTACTCTTCAGTGTTCATGCTCACTGTTAAGCAAGGATAATAACCCTCATTAACAATACAGTGTTGTTGTAATGCCAGGTCAGAGAGTAATTAACACTTCATAACGACAGGTAATTAAAGTCAGATTCACTGTTCGGATTTTATGTATATATCTTGAATCGGTATTATGCTCTCTCTCTCTCTCTCTCTCTCTCTCTCTCTCTCTCTCTCTCTAACTCGGGGCAATGGAACGGACCCTCAATGCAGATGGATGCAAAAACTTTCGTGCTTACAATCTGCATACACAAACACAGCCACGTGTGTGTGTGTGTGTGTGTGTGTGTGTGTGTGTGTGTGTGTGTGTGTGTGTGTGTGTGTGTTTATTTAGCTGGTTCACTTGCGTACACATTTCTCTACACCCCAAAATTGTTCATATTCTCCCCTCCCTTTCTCCTCTCCTCTCCTCTCCTCTCCTCTCCTCTCCTCTCCTCCCCTCCCCTTCCCACCTTAACCACCCTCTGGTTTCGATATATTACATTTTAAAGTGGAGGGAAAAGAGATGGGGAGGGGAGGGGAGGGGAGGGGAGGGGAATGAGTGAAGGAAAATGAAAGGAATGGTAAGGGAAGGGGAATATGTAGGAAATTATAAAAGGGAGGGAGGAGAGGGGAAGGGGAGAAGGCAGAAGGGGTAGCGAGAGGAAGGAGGAAGAAGGGACAGTGAGGGGAAGGAGGAAGGAGGGGTAGAGGAGGAAAGAGGGAGAAACCAACAGGCGGAAGAGGAGGAAAGGGAGGGAAACAAGGATGGAAAAGAATGGAACAGGAGAAACAGAAGGGTAACGAAAGAAGGAAGGGAGAAAAAATGGAGGGGATGGAGGAAGGTATGAAGGAAAGCCCGGAAAGGAGGAGGAGGCAAGGAAGGAAGAGGGGAGGAATGAAGAAAACTGGAGGGAAGAAGGCGGAGTAGAAAAGAGGAAGGATGAGAGAAGGACGTAGGAAGGAAGGAAGGGAGGGAGGAGGAGGAGGAGGAGGAGGAGGAGGAGGAGGAGGAGGAGGAGGAGGATGGTGTAGAGAAGAAGGGAGGAGGGAAGGAAGAAAGGTAAAGGGAGACAAGTACCAAAAGGGCGATACAGGTAAAGGAGGAGGAACGATAAGTGAGGGAAGGAAGGAAGGAAGGAAGGAAGGATGGAAGGAAGGAAACAAGGAAGGAAGGCAGACAAGGAAACAACAGGGAAGGAAGGAAGGAAGGAGGAAAGGGAAAAATCAATGAAGGAAGGAAGGATGGAAGGAAGGGAAGGAGGGGCAGGGCGTGCAGTCAGCTGGTCCTTCATATTATACTCTCCTCGTCCCAAAAAATAATAAAACCAAACTGCTATATATTTCTAACCAGCTGCCTTTATTTCCATGCATCTTTCCCTTATTTTTAAACTGCAATATTTCTATGTATCTTGCCTTATTACAAAGCTGAGAGAGAGAGAGAGAGAGAGAGAGAGAGAGAGAGAGAGAGAGAGAGAGAGAGAGAGAGAGAGAGAGAGAGAGAGAGAGGATAATAATTGAGATGGACGATCAGACTGATGATAAATGGATAGAGAGTGATGAAGTCGAGAGAGAGAGAGAGAGAGAGAGAGAGAGAGAGAGAGAGAGAGAGAGAAATGAAAGAAAACTCTACCTGCCTCCGTGGTCTTCTTTAGTGTTGTAATCAAATGTCTTTTAAGTCTTTCGGTTTCACTCTTTTCCTCCCTCCCTCCCTCTCTCTCTCTCTTTCCGGTTAACTGACCATCTTTTTCCTCTTCTTCCTCTCTCTTTCCTCTCCCTAAAACTTTTCCCTTCCTATCTTCATTTTCCCTTTTCTTGTTCCTCTCTTTATATCTTTTTTTTCTTTTTCTGACTTGGTAACTTGAAATTATAAAGCTAAATAGAGTAATATATAGTTTATGTATATTTTTATTATGTATGCAAATTTTTAAAATCTAATTACTGATCATAACTGAAAAACATCCATACACATACACACATACATATAATCATACATTACATACACAAACACATACATACATACAGACAGATGGAAAGATAGATAGACAGATAGACAAAATATAGATGGACAGATAGATAAAATAGATAAGCAGATAGACCGATCCAATGAAAGACAGAGACAGATATAGAGACAAAGATAGATATAGGTAGATAGATGCAATAGATAGATCGACAGATACGGATAAATAGATGTGAACAGACATCACATACATACACACATACATACACACAGATAGATTTGAACAGACATCACATTCATTTCATACATACATAGATAAAAAGACAGATAAATAGACAGATAGATAGATATACAATTAGGCACTTGATTAATGCAGATATCCTTGCCATGTTGCTGATCCCCATCTGTCTTGCTGTCTATTTCAGTCTATCGATTAATCCATCTATCTATCAATCTATCCATGATCCTCTCCTATGTGTGTAGTTAATCCCGGCTATCTATTAATCCTAGTAATATGTTCTAGTATAATTCCAGCATATAATAATCTAGGCTTGTACTGAGCTATATTGGTAACTGTGTGTGTGTTCCAGCTGTGTATGTATGTATGTGTGTATGTATGTGTGTATCGGTGTGTATGTATGTATGTATGTATCGGTGTGTATGTATGTATGTATGTATCGGTGTGTATGTATGTATGTATGTACCGGTATGTATGTATGTATGTACCGGTATGTATGTATGTATGTATGTACCGGTATGTATGTATGTACTGATGTATGTATGTATGTACTGGTATGTATGTATGTACTGATGTATGTATGTACGTATGTATGTATGTATGTACTTGCATGTATGTATGTACCGGTATGCGTGAATCAGTGTATGTATGTGAGTATAAGTGTATGTATGTATGTATGTGTGTCTATCGCGAAATCTGTTTATCTATTACCCTCCTGTGTGTGTATACTTAATGAGGCCTATCTATCAGCATTAATATCTGTCAAAGCGCAGTATCATCCAGGCTAATATTCACTGCTCTATCTATCTATCTATCTATCTAGGCAGGAAACAGGCTTATGTATGTCTGTCTGTCTGTCTGTATGGATGGATGTATGTTGTAGGTCGATAACGTAATGTATGTATCTATGTACTTGTATGTATGTATGTATGTATGTATATATGTAGGTAGGTAAGTAGAGGTGTGAGTGTGCGTGTGTGTATGTATACTCGTAGGTACGAATGTGTGCGTATGTGTGTATTTGTGTATGTAAATCAATTACTGTCAATATTTATCAGTTAATCAAATTCATTAACCAAGGTCTATATATAAATTATCTATCAATTTTCTATCTATCTATCTATGCATCTATCTATCTGTCTATCTAATATTCAGCAAATTTATGAACCACTGCATTTATTCATATCACTATCACAATTTAGAAATCTATCTATATTTACTTTCTATCTATTACTTTTTTTATTTATCTATCTGTCCATCTATCAGCCATGTCCCTGGAACATCCATGTATCATCCTCAAATATCCTTTCCCTTCCCTTCCTTCATTAATTTCTCTCTCTCTCTCTCTCTCTCATTTCGGTCAGCTTCTTAATTCGTTTTTCTTATTTAATTCTCTCTCTTATTTATTCGATTTTTCAATTTTCTGTATTTTCCTCACTCATTTTCCCTTCTAGTCCCCTTCTCTCTCTCTCTCTCTCTCTCTCTCTCTCTCTTTAATCTCCGTTTTCCATATCTCTCATTTTTTTCAAACTTTTTCATTTCTTCCTTTGCACTGATTTCTTCCAAACATTTACGTCTCACTCTCTCTCACATCCATCCACCCCTCCGTAATATCATTTAATATTTACATTACCTCTTCTTTATTGCCTACTCCTCCTCTTCCCTCTTCCTTTCATCTCTCCATCACACGCGTTTCATATTGCTTCGTCCCTTTCCCCCTTTCATTCGTTCAATTAAGGCCTTTTAGAGCACAGTATTATCATAATTTTTCGGCCAATGAACGTTTGTGCTTCGGTATTTCGCTCTCTGGTTTCTGCTCTGCGAGGGAGGGAGGGAGGGAGGAAGGAAAGGAGGAAGGAAGGAAGGAAGGAAGGAAGGAAGGGAGGGAGGGAGGAAGGGAGGAGGATAGGAAGGAAGGTAGGAAGGAAGAATGGAAGAAAGGAAGGGGAGAAAAGAGGGAAGGGAGGAAGGAAGGAAGTCGAAGGAATGATGAGGAAGGGAGGAGGAAGAGAAAAGGGTAGAGGTGGAAGAAGGAAAAAAGAAGGGTAGTAGAAGAGAGGAAAGAGGGAAGTGGAAGAGAGGAAAGAGGGAAGTGGAAGAGAGGAAAGAGGGAAGTGGAAGAGAGGAAAGAGGGAAGTGCAAGAGAGGAAAGAGGGAAGCAAAGAGAGGATGAAGAGGAGGGAAGGGAAAGGGTGGAGGAAGTGGGAAATTAATGAAAGGCGGGGAGCACAAGGGAAAAAAAAAAAGCAAGCAAAGGGAGGAACTGGAAGATAAATGTCTATCTATCTATGTATCTCTATCTATCTATCTACGTGTGTATACTATGATCCTAGGTGTGTGTGTGTGTGTGTGTGTGTGTGTGTGTGTGTGTGTGTGTGTGTGTGTGTGTGTGTGTGTGTGTGTGTGTGTGTGTGTGTGTGTGTGTGTGTGTTAAAAAGCCACGTACAGTAGACGAGTGAATGAGGATGAGAGTGAAAATGGAAGGAGAAAAGGAAGAAGGAAGGGAACGGAAGGGATGGGATGGGATGGGAAGGGAAGAAACGAAAGTGAAAGGAAAGGGAAGAGTGATAAAAGAAAAAGATAGGAAAAGGAGAGAAGGAAAGAGAAATACGAGTACAAATATATGTTGCTGTGCGGCTGTGTCCTCCAAGCCTCGAACAAAATAAATAAATAAATAAAAATAAGCTTCAAAAATTTAATAACCAGGAGTAAAACACACACACACTATATATATATATATATATATATATATATATATATATATATATATATATATATATATATACCTGGTATTAAAAAAAAATATTTAACCAGGCGATAATCAAAAGGCCTGGAGTGCATCAAAATTTAGTTTACCAAAATTTATAACATTAAAAAACTATTTGTTCCATATATCAAGAATCAATATATTTCAAACATATTTAGAATCCATATATTTAACTATATATTTCTAAATCCACTAAAGAACAAATATTTAACGTGACTGGAATCGCTTGCCAACCATTTTCTTACCATTTCCTTTAGCTTCTTCGACTGATCTACTGAGATGTGTTTTTCGACAACCGTATTAGCATGTCCTTTGAAGACTGAATACCTGAATTAACTCCCCTCGTAGTCTGCGTATAGGGGAGGGGAGGGGAGGGGAAGGATGGGGAGGGGAGTTAAGGGAAGGGAAACGGGAAGACTGGAAAGAAGGAGAGCAAAGAAAGGAATGGGAGATGGGAAGATTGGAAAGAAAGAAAGAAATGAGAACAAGGAATGGAAGGAAAGGCAAGGAAACACAAGGGAAGCTAGGAAGGGTAGAAAGAGAGAAAAAGGGAAGGGAAGGGAAAGAAAAGGATTTTGAATAAAAAGAACGCAAGACAGGCAAGGAAATACAGATAATTCCTGATAAAACAGAAGAGAGATGAGATAGACACTGAAAGATACATAGACAACGCAGACTGATAAACACGGCTATAAGGTGAGACAGGCAGGTAAATCAGTCAGATAGATCAGGTAAGACAGGTAAGATAGAATACACGAATAAAACAGATACACTGAGATAAAAGAAAACACAGGATACACAAATCATACAAGGTCAAATATATATGAAAGGGATAAAGAAGGAATTTAATATAGCCTGCTGATAAGGATAAGTGATAAGCGAGACAGGATTGATAAAGTACATCTTGAAGGTAATATTACTACGAAAAAATAGTTTCTTAAGATATTTTTTACGCATGAAACGTGGATTAATCTCTCTATATCAAGCCGGTGTTCACTGCTTTCTGGATGGCAACTGAGAGAGAGAGAGAGAGAGAGAGAGAGAGAGAGAGAGAGAGAGAGAGAGAGACAGACAGACAGACAGACAGACAGACAGACACACACACAGACAAAGAAATATTAAGACGGAGAGAGAGAGAGAGAGAGAGAGAGAGAGAGAGAGAGAGAGAGACAGACAGACAGACAGACAGACAGACAGACAGACAGAAATATAAATGGAAGACAGGACGACATTGATTATGAAGACGTAGAAAAGAAGCAAGCAGAGAAGACAAAGAAGAGAAATGGAAGGAAGGAAGGAAGGAACGCAAGGAGGAAGAAACAATAACCACTGTTGGGAAGGAAGGAAGGAAAGGAAGAAGGAGACGAAGGAGGAAGAAACAATAACCACTGCTGGGAAGGAGAGAAGGATGGAAGGAAGGAAGGAGGGAGGGAAGGAAGGAGGGAGGGAAGGAAGGAGGGAGGGAAGGAAGGAGGGAGGGAAGGAAGGAGGGAGGGAAGGAAGAAGGGAGGGAAGGAAGGAAGGAGGGAAGGAAGGAAGGAGGGAAGGAAGGAAGGAAGGAAGGAAGGAAGGAAGGAAGGACAGGGTGTTGTGATACTGAAAGTGATGCATTATTAATCCTTGGACGAAGGAGGCACAGCGGGTTGGATTTATGAGCTATCTTTAATCTTATATTCTCACCCATTGTATCATCTCTCTCTCTCTCTCTCTCTCTCTCTCTCTCTCTCTCTCTCTCTCTCTTCCTGTATCCCTGTTTTCACTCAGTTCCCTTCCCTCAGCCTGACAATCCCTCTATCTATTTATCTATCATTAACAAGCTCTTATCTATTTATCTATGTACAGTATTTATCTGCTTACTGTATCCCTGAGTAGATCTGCGAGAGAAAGAGAGAGAGAGAGAGAGAGAGAGAGAGAGAGAGAGAGAGAGAGAGAGAGAGAGAGAGAGAGAGACCTAATTTCTATAAATTTCCTCAGTTACTCTCCTCCTTTCATCCTTATTTCTTCCTCATTTTCTAGTAATTACAAGAGGAAGATTAGATTTCAGAAGACTTAAGTGAGGTAACTTTAAATTCTTGGATACCGCAGTAGTGGATATAGTGAAATTATCTTTAAAATTATAGTCTTAATTTTCTAGCTGTCTCTCCCTTTCCTTCCTTCCATTCCTCCTTCCTTTCTACTTCTTTCCCTTCCTTTCCCTTCCCCTCCCTTCCCTTTCTCCTCTCTTTCCTTCTTCGTGTACAGTATTTATTAAAGCAAGATTACATACCGAAGTAGTGGACATAGAAAAAATATCTTACAATTTAATGGGATTCCTTCTTTAGTTGTTTCTCTTGTTCTTCCTTCCTTCCTTCCTTCCTCCCTTCCTCTTTCCTTCCTTCCTTTTTCGTATTATCTTAAAAAAATAGTTAAATTCTTTAGCTGTCTCCTCCTTTCCTTACCTTCCTCCCTCCCTCCCTCCTCGTATACACTATTTATTAATGTAATATTATATTCAAACTAAATTGAAATAATTTTAGACAGCGGTAGGAGTAATGCATAAAGGTAAAGGCGCAGATAATTTGATTCTCTTCCCTGTCTTCTCTCTTCTCCCTCATTATCCTTCATTTTCCCTCAATTCACCCTCATTCTCCTTCTTTCTCTCTCCTGCTTCATTCTTCCTCATTCTCCTCGTGTCCACAGCTATTTTTCCCTCATTCTCCTTCATTCTTCCTCGTGTCCATTACTATTTTTCCATCATTCTCCTTCGTTCCCCTCACTATATTTCATTCCCCCTCATTCTCCTTCATTCTCTTCATTATCTTTCATTCTCCCTCATTCTCATTCGTTCCCCTCATTACCTTTCATTCTGCCTCATTCTCTCTCAGTTCTCCCTCTTTCTCCTTCTTTCCCCTCATTATCTTTCATTCTCCTTCATTCTCTTATTCTCCTTCATTCTCCCTCAGTTCTCCATCTTTCTCCTTCATTTTCCTTCCTTCGCCTCATTCTTTCATTCTCCCTCAGTTCTCCATCTTTCTCCTTCATTCCTCTCATTATCTTTCATTCTCCTTCAACCCCCCTCAGTTCTCCATCTTTCTCCTTCCTTCCCCTCATTACCTTTCATTCTCCTTCATTCTTCCTCTTTCTCCTTCATTCTCCCCCATCCTCCTTCCTTCCCCTCTCAATTCTCCTTCATTCTGTCTCAGAGTAGGTTCAAACAGGCTTAACTGAGATCATTTTAGGTGCACGAGTAGTGGAAATAACGTTACGCTTTCTATATTTCCCTCTTTCCTTCCTTCATTTATTCCTGTCTCCCTCCCTCCCTTCCTCCCTCCTTCCTTCCCTCCCTCCTTCCATCCTTCCATTAATTATTCTCGCCAGCTCAGGTTGCCGTCGTCACCGTCCTAATGAGAGAGCCGAGTGACATCACCCTGTCCAGAAAACTTCATCTCACTCCAAAAGGTAGACTCAAGTTAGGATCCATTGCCACGAGCTCTCTCTCTCTCTCTCTCTCTCTCTCTCACACACACACACACACACACACACACACACACACACACACACACACACACACACACACACACACACACGAGGTCAAAAGTACAGAACACTAGGGTTCGTCTTTTACTACTACTATAAAAACAAGATATATTTCTCTCTCTTTCTCTCTCTCTCTCTCTCTAATATGCCTGTCAGAATTTTCACGAACATCTGCTCCTGAAGGCCCGTTGAATTTAGTTCCTGTTAAAAAAGAAAAATAATTCTCTCTCTCTCTCTCTCTCTCTCTCTCTCTCTCACACACACACACACACACACACACACAGCCGGCAGTAACTTAAAAAAAAAAAAAAAACACGGTACGTACTTCTGAAAATATATTAATCATTAAAGGGATATTGGTTCCAAAAAATCTAGTCAAAATTGTATGAAAAGGAAGCACCGCCAATCCCAAATATCTAAAATCATATATATATTTTTTTCGCCCCTGACATATTGCAAAGTGTAAATAAATTCCCCCAAATTCTGCTCAAAATTCTGCCCATCTATCACAAAAAAGGCTGAAGCAGGAAAGTCAGAAAAATCATAAATATTTTTTTGTTGTTTAATATGACACCTACTGAAATATTTACATTTCCAAAATTTAGTCCAACACGATGAAAAAACGAAAAAAAAAAAAAAGTAAGGTGGTCCATAAAAAATAATATTGATTTTAATAACTATACTATACAAGATATATGAAAAACACAGAAAAATGGGAAAAATCAGATTAAATACTCGTTTTACTGAACGCAAAAAATCAGAAATAAGTACATATTTTTTTCTTTGAGTAGGTGGCCAAAGAGGAAGATGGGTTTATATCTTTTCGTTTAAGTGGGATGTCAAGGAGGAAGATGGATTTAGAAAGACAAATTTGTGAATAAAAGAGGTATGAAGTTGAGAAAATAAAGGGAGGGGACGAAAGATAGAAATGTAACCCTGTCTCTTTCCATAACCCTCCCAACCCAAACCCAACCCAACCCAAACCAAACCAAACCCAACCCAACCTAAACCCAACCCAACATAACCAAACCAGAACCTAATCTTGCCCTGCCTAAACCTCCGCAACCTAACCCAACCCAATCCAACCCAACCTTACCTGAAGCAATCCAACCCAACCCAACCTTACCTAATCCGCCCAATCCAATCCAATACAGTACAATCAAACCCAACCCACACCCATCCAACTCAACCTTACCTAATCCATCCCAACAGTCCAATCCAACCCAACCCAAACCAACCAATCCAACTCAATCCAATTCGTCAATCGTACCTAACCAAGACAAACTCAAACCACCCCAAAACCTAACCTTAACCTAACTCCATCAACTTCAGAAAGCACACACACACACACACACACACACACACACACACACACACACACACACACACACACACACACACACACACGAAAACTAAAATAACGTATACAGTACACAAATCACTTTCTCGAAACAAACACGCCCGATAAACGCAAACAGACGAGCACATACACACACACAGCTAGAGAGAGAGAGAGAGAGAGAGAGAGAGAGAGAGATTGCAAAAGCTTACAAAATCTGCCTTAATCACATCACAGTTCCCCAATGGCAGGGCAAAAATGAACTTATTGACGCTTGCAAATAACTCTTAAGATTAAGTTTTAATTACTCGTCCGCGCCCCGGAGGTTAGGGGACGGGTACTGTTTTCACTCGGTTTGTCCGTCCGTTAACAACTTTACACGAAAACTATAGATGCGATTCCGATTAAAATTACAAGGATGATGGGCTATGATCTTCTGATCGCTTGATTAAATTTTGGGCCAAATTGGGTCAAGGTCAAGGTTGTAGGCCAAAAAAATGTGTATATATGTTTTTTGCCGTAACTCCATTCAAATTTGTCATACCGACATGAAACCAAAACCTAAAGGTGCATCTTTCAAATCTGCATCCTGTAACATGCCTCACTGCATCAGGGGGTTGAGGGGTCAATGTCAGGTGGGTCGGGCCTAAAATTTCAAATTGGCGTAAAATCGTCAACTTTCACCCGATGTACTCCATATTTGTTATGTGATATCCTTAAATAGATATCCTGTTGTGTTTATGTCAGCACTAAAATGACTGCCGGGGACGGGTTTGCTGTGCCTTGGCACAAATGTTCTTGACCTTTTATAATCTGATAATTTTAGTATTGATCGTACACAAAATATTACACACACACACACACACACACACACACACACACACACACACATACACACACTATAGAAACTTTCAGACAAGTCACAAATAGGCAAGTTTACCATTAAAGAGAGAGAGAAAAAGAGAAAATGTTATACGTGGAGTTAATAATGGAAAATGGGGGTGGGCATAAAAATACACAAATTACTGGTTGAGTCAAAAGTCTGCAAACACAGGGGGGTAGAGGCACATCACATAATATCCCCCCTGTTTATCAGTGCTTTTTGTGTCACCGATTGTCTGTGTGTTAGGTGCTGTGAAGGCAGAAACCATCACATTGTGTCCATCCTGTGTTTCTAGGCTTTTGAAACAGACTGTAGAATGGAGAAGGCTATAGTCTATTTATCTATCTATTGCCAGACGCCTTAATCCCGTAAGGCGTGGCCACAAACAAATCGCCTCCATGTCGCCCTGTCCCCCCTCTACTCATGGGGATAATTAACATCTTAGGTACTAACACGCCTACTTACTGGTCTTCCGTACTTACAAACCTACTAACACGCTTTTTATTCTTCTTTATTATTTCTCTGTTTTCTATTCTTACGTTTCTCAGACGATTTTTTATACTCCAGGAAAATCGCTCAAGATGAAGGAATTAAAGAAGACTACCCGGTACATCAAACCTCTCAGTTCCTATCGCCTCTCCAGGGTTGAGTAAAATCGACTGGAGGAGGTAGGAATGACGCAAATAAAGACGTCATCGCAGTGAAGAGGTGAACATGAGAAGGAGAAGAGGTAGACCAGGAAGGAAGTGGATGAAGTGGGTGGTGAGGGGGAAGGGGTGTGTGTTAGGGTGCAGGGCGTGGAGTGTGAGGGTGGGGGGCTTGGGATATGAGGGTGGGGGGCGTGCAGTGTGAGGGAGAGAGGCGTGCAGTGTGAGGGAGAGAGGCGTGGAGTGTGTGGGGGGGGGTCGTGCAGTGTGAGCCTGTAAGGGAGTACGTGGAGTGTGAGGGAGTGGGGGTCGTGCAGTGTGAGGGAGTGGGGGGCGTGCAGTGTGAGGGAGTGGGGGTCGTGGAGTGTGAGGGAGTGGGGGACGTGGAGTGTGAGGGTGGGGGGGCATGGAGTGTGAGGGGGAGGGGCGTGGAGTGTGAGGGAGTGGGGCGTGGAGTGTGAGGGAGTGGGGTGTGGAGTTTGAGGGTGGGGGAAGTGGAGTGTGAGGGTGGGGGGCGTGGAGTGTGAGGGTGGGGGGCGTGGAGTGTGAGGGTGGGGGGCGTGGAGTGGCGTGGAGAGCAGTGTTGAAGGGGTGTGCAAATAACGATAGATACAAAGATCGATGCCAGTGTAAATAGACAGACGGGAAGGTAGGCAGACATACCGTATAGAAAGAGAGAGAGAGAGAGAGAGAGAAATTTCTTTGTATACATGCAACATATAAATAAAAACTGACAGAGCAATAGACAGACAGACAGTTAAAAGGACAGATTTAGACAGAAGGACAAACAGTTATACAGACAAATATATGAAGAGTCAGAGGCATTGCATTAAAAAAAAGACAGAAAAAGACAGACATAAACAGAGAGAAAAAAACTAAAACAGAGACAGAAAGGCAGACAGACAAAACAGTAACACAAACATCAATAAGACAGAAAAAAAAAAAGAGACCAATATTCACACAGGTAGACAGATGAGAGAGAGTGACAGACAGAAAGACCGACTGACAGACCTAAAAATAAATCAAGAGGAAGGAGACAGACCAAACCGGAAAGCCAAAAACAAACTTATGCATATTTTTTCAGACGAATAAAAAAAAGTTAAAAAAAATAGAGAAGGAAATGGCAGATGAAAGCAATAAAGAACAAAGGAAGCTGTGTGTGTGTGTGTGTGTGTGTGTGTGTGTGTGTGTGTGTGTGTGTGTGTGTGTGAGAGAGAGAGAGAGAGAGAGAGAGAGAGAGAGAGAGAGAGAGAGAGAGAGAGAGAGAGAGAGAGAGAGAGCAACTAACGAAGACCCTAAAAAATGGAAGTAAATTGACAAGAGGGGAGACCAAAAACCGAGACGTAAATGGGAAAAAGTGCGACTGAGAGCTTTATTGCACCCGTGAGTGAACGAGTGAGTGAGTGAGAGAGAGGGTGAGAGGGTTACAGATAATGAAATGGTTAGGAGTGAGTGAGTGAGTGAGTGAGTGAGTGAGTGAGTGAGTGAGTGAAATGAAAGAGTTAGTGCATGCTTCCGAGTGAGAGAAAAATGCAAGTATGAATGAATATCAAGATAAAAGCGAGTTTAAGAAAGTGAGCAAGGGAGCTTGGAGATACGAGTGAAAAATAGAGGAGGTCAAGGCTAGTGAGTGAGTGAGTGAGTGAGTAAGCGAGTGAAGAAATAGTGAATGTGTGATCATGTATGGCGATGGATGTATGGGTAGATGAACAGCAGGGGACGGCGAGAGAGGTGAATGAGAGATAAGTGCATGTATTTGTGGTGCGCGCATGAAAAACACAACAGGGCGGATGAATGGTGAATGAATGCACGGAGCCCAGTTGTAAAATGAATAAGATGAATGTGTTTTGGCTGCGAGCGTGAATAAACTGCGGGGAGGATGAAGGAAATGAATGGGAATCGCACTGGCCGGATGAAAAATGGACGTGCATTGCTCTTTCCTTTTGGTGAAAAATTGAATAACGTTGAATGAGTTGGTATGGGGCTGAGTATACATTGTTGAAGTGTGTGTGTGTGTGTGTGTGTGTGTGTGTGTGTGTGTGTGTGTGTGTGTGTGTGTGTGTGTGTGTGACAAAAGTTACACACACAAACAATTCAACTATTTAGAACCACATTCTAGATAAAAAAAAAAAAAACATACAAACAATCACACGGAAAACAAACCACACACACATACACTTCAAACACTTACATACAAAACAACAAAACATCAAACATCCACACAATAAAACACTCACAAAAACACAATTACACACAGCAAACTTTCACAAATAAACTCAATTGCAAAAGCCCACAACTACAAGCCAAATAAATCACACACACAAAAAAAAACATGGTCACTTCAATTAGCCCACCCCTATTAAAAAACCACGCCACAAACAAATCAAGCACCAGTCAGAGCAATAAAACACACACACACACACACACACACACACACACACACACACACACATATGGAAAACATACAAGTATACAATGCAAAAACCGTAAAACAAAGACCAAACACTTACACACACACACACACACACACACACACACACACACACACACACACACACACACACACACCAATCACAAACAGATCACAAAATCAGATTAAAAACACAAGCAGAAACCTAGGAATTAAACTCAGAAACCATACAATTACACACAACCAAAAACAATCACAAACACAAACCAATCACACAAACAGAAAAGAAAGTAAAAAACAGAAACCAAACAAACAGAAACCAAAACAATTACCCACAAAACACTGAAACCCACACACAAAAAAACTATCCTCTCCCCCGAACACACACACACACACACACACACACACACACACACACACACACACACACACACACTTCAATTAACCATCCCTCTTAAAACACCGCGCCACAAACAAATCAAAACACCAACCACTGCCGCAGTTTACCGCAAAAACAAACACGGCAGTAAAACTCAGGTATTAACTCAGCGCAAAGCTTTGAGTAGCGGCAAGCATGTGTCGGGTGTGTGTTTTTTTTTGCCTGTTTTTTCGTGTGCATATGTTTTTCTATGTTTTCTTCCGATTTTTCCGTGTGCGAACTTTTGCGTGTTTTTTTATTCAATGATTCCGTGTGCGTGTTTTAGTGTATGTTTTTTCGTGTGCGTGTTTTTTTGCATGTGTTTTTTCGTGTGCGTGTTTTTTTTTCGTGTGTTTTTTTCCCTTGCTTATCGGTCTAAAGTGTGTTTCCGCGTTCATTCTTGCTTGTTTGATTTCTTTTGTTTTCTTGTTTTTTTTTGTTTGACTCTGACTCTCCCTTTCTCTCTACTCAAACTAATTTCTCTCTCCTCATGCTACACTCTACCCTATTTTTGTTTGTACCTATCTCTATGTCTACAGTATCTATCTATCTTTTATCTATCTATCTTACCTATCTGTGTCTATCTATCTATCCCTCAATTACTTAATCTACCTACCTATCTATCTATATAACCATCAATCTCTGTATGTATGTATCTATTTTTCAATCTGTCTATTTATCGATCTATCTATCCGCCTCAATTAATCTGCCTACCAACCTATCTATTAAACCATCCATCCATCTATCTATCCATCCATCTATCTATCTATCTATCCATCTATCTATCTATCCATCTATCTATCTATCCATCCATCTTATCTATCTATCCATCAATGAATTAATTTACCTAACTACCAATCTATATTAAACCACCTATCTATCTATTTCTCTATCTGTTAGCTACTTCCTCCTCTTCCACTCTTACTCTCACATTCCCCTGCTTTGCTTCAGTTAGTTTCGCATATTTCGTTTCACCTGTTTCACCTGACCTTTCACGGGCAAAACCTGACCCCTTTAACTGCGTGTTTAATTTGCAAGAGTAAAAAAAACAGAAGCTAGAGGATTTGTTGCATTATGTGCGATGGAATTTCTGTGTGTGTGTGTGTGTGTGTGTGTGTGTGTGTGTGTGTGTGTGTGTGTGTGTGTGTGTGTGTGTGTGTGTGTGTGTGTGTGTGTGTGTGTGTGTGTGTGTGTGTGTGTGTGTGTGTGTGTGTGTGTGTGTGTGTGTGTGTGTGTGTGTGTGTGTGTGTGTGTGTGTGTGTGTGTGTGTGTGTGTGTGTGTGTGTATAGACAGCGAAGTCGAGACAGGTACACTGAAAGATAAATAAAGTATCTATCTATCTAGACAGAAATTAGACAGAAGGAAAGGAATTTATTTTTAGGGTAAACTGATATATAAGACAGAAAAATACAGGTAGAAATAAAAGTAGAAAGGTAAATAAAAGGCAGGTAAATGGAAAGGTAGGTATATGTAGGTAAGGTTGACAGACAGGTAGGTAGGTAAGTAATTAAATCCAAACACGTATACAGGTGTGACAAAGCTAGACAGGTATATACAGTATATGGAGGTAGACACAGGCAGGTAGACAGACAGGTAAACAGACAGGTACGAAGGTGAACATGGAGCCAGGTATATTGGTATCGAAAAAAGTACAGCGCTGACAGACAAGCGTGATGGATTTTTATATTTTGTAAACTAACTTTTGGTCCACCCTCAAAAGCATATGTTGTGAAAGTAGGTTAAGGGGAAATAGATGTGAATTAAGGTGCCTCTCTCTCTCTCTCTCTCTCTCTCTCTCAGTGCTTTCCCTCCCTGTCCTTCCTCCAATATGAAACACTCCCCAGCCTCCTCCCTCTCCCAGCATCCCCCCTCTCTCTCTCTCTCTCTCTCTCTCTCTAAGGGGTTAATAAAGTCTATACCCAACCCTTCCTCTTCTAAAAACTCCAATCAAATAAAAAAAAAATGCCCCACACTTGGCCATGATATATGTGCTGATATTTTAGCGATGGCGCTGGGAGGGGTTTAGGCAATTCGTCTCAGGAGCCCGTATGTGGGTGACACGACATTATGCAGGACGGTGGGGATGAGAGGAAGAGGGGTAGAGGAAGAAGGAAGAGGAGTAGGGGAAGGAGGAAGAGGGGTAGGGGACGGGGGGATGGGAGGGGAAGGGGATGGAGGTAAGGGGAAGGTAGCGCTGAGTTGGGTAAGTAGGGAAGGAAGAGTGGGTAAGGGAGACGAAAGGGTCAGGAGGAGAGGGGTAGGGGAAGTGGGGGTGGGGGGATTGGAGGGGAAGGGGATAGGGGATGAGGGGAAGGGGATAGGGGATGAGGGGAAGGTAGCGGAAAGCTGGGTAAGGAGGGAGGGAAGAGTGGGTACAGGAACAAGAACGGTTGAGGGAAAGGGATGGTGGGG
Source organism: Coenobita brevimanus (assembly GCF_032717465.1). Classification (NCBI taxonomy): domain Eukaryota; kingdom Metazoa; phylum Arthropoda; class Malacostraca; order Decapoda; family Coenobitidae; genus Coenobita; species Coenobita brevimanus. The sequence goes on from NC_136974.1 coordinate 32,495,528, forward strand.
AGAAAAGGGAAGAAGGAAAGATAGTGAGGGGTGAGAGGGTGTATAGCAGGGAGGGGAGGGGAGGGGAGGGAAAGGGGAAGGTGAAGGAGAGTGAAGTGGAGGAGAGGCAGGGAGGGAGGCAGAGGAAGGTGGAGGGAAAGGCAGAGAGAGAGCGAATCAAGAGGCAAGGACATATAAAGTGAGAAGGAATGAAGCAACAGACATGGAATGAAGGAAAAGTATGATGAAGTAAAGGAAGGAAGGATACAGGAAACCAAGGGAGGAAACGAGAATGAATGAATGAGTGAATATAAAGGAAGGAAGGAAGGAAGGAAGGAAGAAAGAGAGCAAGCAAGCCAGCGAAAGGCAAAGTAAGGAAGGCAGAGAATGAAGGAATGAAGGAAGAGGCCAGGTGAAGGATGATATCTGAGGAGGAAAAGAAGCGGAGGAAGAGAGGAGTAAAAATAAAGGAGGAGGTGACGGGAAATTATTCAGGAAAATTTTAATACCCATGGATGGAATTACGAGAGGAAGAGGAGAGAGAGGAGGGAGGGAGAAGAGGAGAGATGGAGGAGAGGGGAACGAGGAAAAAGGAGGGAGAAGGAGAAGAGGGCTGAGGAGGAGGAGGAAGTCAGGGAAAATGAGATGAAGTGTGGAAGAGAGCCGAAGGGGGGAGATGACTTATGGAAAGGAAGAGGAAAGAGAAGACGGAGGAAAAATGAATGGTGAGAAAAATACTGGGGAGAGGTGGAGAAATGAAGGAGCGAAGAGTGATTCTGGGTAGGAGGAACTGAGGAGAGGAAAGATGATGAAATAGAGAAACAGAGATGAATTAAAGAAGAGAGACAGACGGGAAGGAGAGAAGGAAAAGAGAAGGAGGTACGAAGAGAAAAAGAGGGAAGGGAGGAACAGGGAATGCAGTGAGAAGGAGAGGAGAGAGGAAGAATAATTTGAGATCGAATTATGAGATAAAGGAAAGATCTTAGGTACGGAGAGGAAGGAGGAGGAGGAAAGGGAGGAGGAGGAAAGGGAGGAGGAGGAAAGGGAGGACGAGGAAAGGGAGGAGGAAAGGGAGGACGAGGAAAGGGAGGAGAATCAGGAATGGAAAGAGAGGAAAAGGGTAAAAAAAAAAAAAAAAAGAGGGAAGGCAGAAACGGAAAGTATGAGGGATGAGCGAGAAGATGAATGGTAAGGCGTACAAAAAGGAGAGGGATGAGGAAGAGGGAAGGAGAGGGAAGACGAAAATGTGAGGAGGAATTAGGAATGAGTCAAGGCAGGAAAGAAAGGAGGAAGGAAAGAAAGTGAGGATGGAGAGGACACTGAGTGAGGTGGTAGGAATGAAGAGGGGCAGATGGGAAGAAGTGAGTGAAAGAAGAGGTAATGGAGAGAAAGACGTGGAATGGGAGTGAGGAGGAGGCAAAGGTGTGGATATTTATTATTTATTAATTTCTTTACCGTAAAACATATAGTGGAAGTGTATTTTATGCATGAATGAATGTATGTATCCATGTACGTATGTGTCTCGTCTTTATATATGTATGATTAAGAATACAAACGTTCACCTATAAATACATAACTAAGTATCCCTCTCTATCTCTATTAAACCATATCATCTATGAGCTACATGTAAACAAACACTAACCCCGTCTCATCCCTCTCCCCTCAGAACACCCACTGCATTTCGCCTTAACACCAAACAATTTAATACAGGTTACAGAACAGACTACCCCAGAGACCTCGAGGTTAACAATACAAGCACTGTAACTAACGTGGATTAAATGCCGCCCTTCCACTCACTCTCCACATATATCCACCTGGTCCAGAGCGGTGAGTTAAGTGGAGTGCAGGTGAAGGTGAAACAGAGAGATGGGCTGATTAGTTGATATAGATGCTGGAGCTATAGTGGCACTAATCTCTCTCTCTCTCTCTCTCTCTCTCTCTCTCTCTCTCTCTCGTGTGTGTGTGTAAGAGAGAGAGAAAGAGAGAGAGAGAGAGAGAGAGAGAGAGAGATGCACTGTGAGTTCTTGTGTAGACAGTAAAGGCCTTGGCAATGAATGGCTGGGAGTAGTTCGGACCCAGATTTGAGCTAACTCTCTCTCTCTCTCTCTCTCCCTCTCTCTCTCTCTCTCTCCCCTTCTTCTTTTTCTTAGATGCTTTTCCCGACTCAGTATTTTTTTCCTTCTTTGTCTTTATTTCCCTTTTTTCTTTTTCCCACTTTCCTCTATTTTCCCCTTCCTACTCTCCTCTTTTTCCATCTTCCTAATCTCCTCTTTCTTCTCTGATTATTTTCCTCTTTTTTTCCGTCTTTCTTCTTTTTTTCCATTTTACATTTCCTTCTCCTTACTAATTTACTCTTCTCTTCCTCTTTCTTCCGTCTTTGTAATTCCTCCTTACCTTCCTCTTACTATTATTTATTACTATTTAATCCAACTTTCCTCTTATTTTCCTCTTACTCTTTTCCTCTTTTCCCTCTTACTACTGCTACTACTCTCTCTCCACCCTGCTCTCTTTTTTCCCTCTTTCCTCTTTTTTGCTCCTCTTGATATCTTTTTCTCCATAAATCTCGCCAACTCCTCCACAAGATAGGCCTGTGCCTTGCCACTGAAAGATACACATACATACACACATACATACATATACATACATACATATACATACATACATGCATGCATATATACATACACACTTACATATATACATACATACATACATATACATACATACATGCATGCATATATACATACACACTTACATATATACATACATACATACATCATACACGTTTTTGCTGGCATACATACGGACACACACATGCACACATATACATACATAAATACGGATACATACGTACATACTCAGACAAGACAAACAGATAAGACAGCCTGACAGAAAAACAGAAAGACAACCATTGATACAGACAGACACAAACAAAGGCAGACAGACACAGAAAGAATAACAGACAAAGAAAGAATAATAGGGCATGCGGACAGACAGACAGACAGACAGACAGACACACACACACACACACACACACACACACACACACATACAGACCAGCTAGAGGATTAAGATCTGCTCTATAAATCCGGTTTATAGTCCATCTGTCCATGCCTCTCTATCTCTCTCTCTCTCTGACTCTCTCTCTCTCTCTCTCTCTCTCTCTCTCCCTAAGTTTCTACATGTTTCTCCTTCTACATCCTTTCCCTCCTCCACTATGCTCCTCTTGAACTAAAAAAAAAAAATCTTATGACAACAATAAAATTATAATGACTTGTTGGTACTGAAAGGATTAATGTATTTTTTAATCTATCTTTCGTCCTTCCTTTCTCAATTTTTTCTCCCTTCTTACTGATCTTTTTTACGTACTCTTCCTCCTCAATTTTTATTTAATATCCTTTATTTCTCCTTCCTGATACTTTCTTTAATTTGCTTTTTTCTATCTTTCCTTTTTTTTCTATCTTTTCTCCCGTCTTCCTATCCTTTCAACTTACTCTTCACTCTTTATTCATTTTCTCTTTTTGTTTAAATTCCTTTATTTCTCATTCTTACTACTTTCTCTAATTTCTTTTCATTTACTTTTCCCTCCCCCTATTTTTTTTTTTTTTCACCTTTCTTCCATTCTTTATTTTTCTCCCTTCTTCCTATCTCTTCAACCTACTTTCTCCTTCCTTTATTTATTTTCTCTTACTTCCTTTATTTTTCCTTCCTGTTACTTTCTTTAAATCGCTCTTCGCCTTTTTCTTTGATGTAGTATTTTCTTCATTTCGTCTTCCTTTCTCTTTTCTCTTGCTTTTTACATTTCTGTTTTATCCTCTTTCATTCCCCCTTTCTGTGTGTACTCTCTCCCTTCCTTCCTTCCTTCCTCCCTCTCATTTATTTCCTCCCTCCTCCTCTCTCTCTCCCTCTCCCTCTTTCCGCTCTTCACTCTCCTCCCCTCCTCGTTACTCTCTCTCTCTCTCTCTCTCTACATTTTCACCTATCCCCCCCTTCCTACAATCCTGGATCCGCCCTCTCTCTCTTCTTCCTCCTTTTTACATGCAATTATCACTTCCTCACCTCCTACCATCCATTTTCTTCCCCTCGCTCTCTTTCCCTTCATTATTTACTCTTTTTTCCCCTCTCCCCTCTCTTCTCGCCCTCTCCCCTCTCTTCCCTCTTTCCGTTCTGTGTGTGTGTGTGGTGTGTTCTCTCTCCTCTTTATTTCTTCTCTTTCTCTCTCTCTCTCTGACTGTCTCTATCTGTGTCTCTCTCAGTCTCTTACATTACTGCTCCACCGCCTTCCTCTTCCTTCGCCCCCCCCCCTCTCTCTCTCTCTCTCTTATTCGTTCCTTACCCCCTTCTCTCTCTCATTCTTAGCAGCATCTTCAACATATCCTACACTCCATTCTTTTCTTTTTCTCTCTCTTTCAATCTTTATTTTTTTTCGCCACTTTAATTTTTACATTTCCAGTCCATTTCCTTCACGTCTTAATTTTATTCATCATTTCTATTCTCCATCTGGATTTCCTCCTCATTTCCTCCGTATTTTCTTTTCCCTTCTTTTAGCTTTTCTTCTTCCACTTTCTTCCCTTCATAATCGTTCCCTTTTTTCAATGACAAATAAATAAATAAATAAATAAATATCTAAATAAGTAAATATATAAAACTTCTTAATATCTAAAGACAGAAGGTATGCCAAATAGTTTCCTTCCCTACAATCATCTTGAGACAGTTCGTAAGCCGGGAAGACACCTGTTTTTCTTGGTAGTCTATTATTTGCGGCCTAGACAGTAATTGTTATCATCATCATTATTATTATTATTATTATTATTATTATTGATGTTTTTTCATTATCATTTCTTTGAGCTGAACAGGAAGAATGATTACGCAAAGCACACACACACACACACACACACACACACACACACACACACACACACACAGAAACTTGTACATATAGTATATACCTTCCATAAACTTCTTACTTACATATCGGCACACACACACACACACACACACACACACACACACACACACACACACACACACACACACACACACATACACACACACACACACACACACGAACGAGTACTGTGCTGATACAAAGTGAAATTCGGCTGAGTGTGGTCTAATACAGGCAATATACAGCGCTGCCTCTTGGGTACACACAGCTGATGTACGCAAAGTGAATTCATACGCACACACACTTACGCACACTCAAATACGCACACAGGCTCACTCATAAAACGCACCTGCCGCTAAATGATGTGTATTTTGCACTTACACATACCACAAGACGCACTTACATACCACATATACATACATATATACAGTACACACACGCACACATACAGTACATACATAGGCACATGCCACTGGATGCATAAACACACACACACACACACACACACACACACACACACACACACACACACGAGCGCGCGCCTTTGAGAGCACACAGGAGGTAATATACGTCGATTAAATTTATATGCACACACGCACGTGCACATGACCGCGCATACATACATACGTACACAGTACCACCCCCAGACGAACACACTAGACAGACAGACAGGCAGCCAGACATTCGCTCACACACACACACACACACACACACACACACACACACACACACACACACACACACACACTGGCCCTTCGAAGCAAATGGGGTAGTGATAATACTCATATTGAACGTATACGAACATGACTCCGCACACACAAATACGCACACGGGCCACTACATACATACGTACATACTGTGTACCCAAGCAGCATAAGCACTTGGGTACACACACAAACTAAAACACATAATTGTACAAAAAACATTCACATACACACTCAAGCAGACATATAAATATACATACATACACACTCAAGCAGACACAACCAAACGTACATACATACACACTCAAGCAGACATATAACCATACATATATACACACTCAAGCAGACACAACCAAACGTACATACATACACACTCAAGCAGAAACATAACCATACATATATATACACACATAAAGACTAAAAACCGTACACTCATACATACACACTCAAGCAGACACATAACCATACATACATACATACATACACTCAAGCAGACATAACTAAGCAGACACATAACCATACATACATACAAACACTCAAGCAGACATTTAACCATACGTACAAAAAACATACATACATACATACACGTACACATACATATATTATACACATCCATTCATACATTCTAGTGCCGTGCACTTATCTATACATACACAATCATGCAACCACACACATACACGCACACATCGACGTTTATGTAATTTTTCTATATTCATACACACATACATAACTTTATAAATGCATACATAAACATCCATACATACATACGTACATATGCATACATACATAAAAACGTTAAAACATACATACATACACAAACGTTCCTACATACATAGATACATACATACACAAACGTTCCTACATACATAGATACATACATACACAAACGTTCCTACATACACAGATACATACATATTCCCAGGCTATGATACAATATATGCAAATCTACTGCGTCTCCACATTTACATACGGCATATACATTCACACACATGACTATATATGTGTGCGTCGTCTGCTACTGTATAGGCCTGTATTACTCTATCACACACACACACACACACACACACACACACACGCACACACACACAAATCTACATACATAAATACACACACACAAAATATAAGCATGTCTACTAAAGCTCATTTCCCTTTCCCAATCTACCTCCATTCCTTCCGCCCTCCCCATTCCTCCCTCCATAATTCTCCCTCTCTCTCTCTCTCTCTCTCTCTCTACTACTACTACTACTACTTTCCTTTTCACCTCTTCTCTTCATCTTCCTCACCTTCCCTGCCTCTTTACCCCTTCCTCTCTTCCCCTCTCCTTTCCTCTTTCCCTCCCCTTCCACTCTCTATACCTCCACCTTCCCCTACCCCTCCTCTCCCCCCCCCTCTCTACTTAGAGTTTAAACTACTGGCGTGAGAGTTGGAGATAGAAATGGGAGTTAGAGATAGAGATAGTGAGTGAGTGAGGTGGACGGCGAGGGAGATTGTTAATACGAGTTGGGGAATGTGAGAGAAACTGTGACATAGTGAAAGTGAGTTAGTTCTAGAATTATATACCGAACTAGAGGGAGAGTGTGTGTGTGTGTGTGTGTGTGTGTGTGTGTGTGTGTGTGTGTGTGTGTGTGTGTGTGTGTGTGTGTGTGTGTGAGAGAGAGAGAGAGAGAGAGAGAGAGTGCTGAATAATGATCAAGATTGGTCATGAGAAAGTTGGACAAAGTGAGAAAGTGAATTTGTGTGAGGAAAAGTGAGTTAGTGAGATAGAGAGAGAGAGAATTAGGACTGAGAGAGGTAATGAGAGTGGGAGGAAATGAGAATGAAGTGAATTAGAAAGTGAGACTGATTGCTGCTGAGAGAGAGAGAGAGAGAGAGAGAGAGAGAGAGGGAATGCAGGGCTTCTTGGTAATTTTCTTTCCCCAAATGCAAAGTTGGTTTTATATTTCATTTTCATTGTATTTACATTTGCTTACATTTTCTCTCTCTCTCTCTCTCTCTCTCTCTCTCTCTCTCTCTCTCTCTCTCTCCAATACATTCTTCCTCTCTCCCTTTCTCTGTCTTTTCCATCTCTTTCCTCTCTTCCCTCCCATTCCCCTCTCTCCCCATCCTCTCCTCTCCTCTCCTCCTCTCTCTCTTCTCTACCTTTCTTCCTCCCCTGTTCTTCCCCTCCTTTCTCTCCCTTCTTCCCTCCACTCTCTATTTTCTCTTCACCCTCTTCGTATTACCTTCTCGTCCTCCCGTCGCTGTCCTCTCTCCTCCCTCTCCCTTCCCCCTTTTCATCCCTCCCTCATTTCTCTTTCTCCTACTACCTCTCCCCCCCCCCTTTTTCCCTCCCAATCCCAAACTCCTTCGACACAGAGGGAATCCAATCACAACTGTCTCCTTTCCTTCGTTTTTTCCTCTCCTTCCTTCCTTCCTCCCTACCCCTATTTCCTACTTATCTCCTGTATCCTTCACTCTCCACACATCTTCCTCCCTCCTCCATCCTCATCCTACTCCTTCCCTCTTTCTTCATCTCTTTCCCCCTTCCTCTTAATTTTCTCCCCCGCTCTCTCCCACATTCTCTCTCTCTCTCTCTCTCTCTCTCTCTCTCTCTCTCTCTCTCTCTCTCTCCTACCCTATCCCTTCCCTGTCCACATCTCTCTCACTTTCCTTTTCAACCTCATCCATCACTATCTACCCCTCCCTTTCCCCTCTCTCTCTAACCCTCACCACCCCTCCTCTTTCCCTCCATCCCCCTCCCTTCTCCCCCTCCCATCCCCCCATCCCCGTCCCTTCCCTGCCTACATCTCTCTCACTTTCCTTTTCACCTTCATCCCTATCTACCCCTTCTTTTCCCCTCTCTCTCAAACCTCCACCACCCCTCCTCTTTCCCTCCATCCCCCTCCCTTGTCCCCCTCTATCCCCCACCCTTCTCCCCCTCCCTCCCCACAGAGAATCAAATCCCACTTGTGTTCTCGAGATTGCAGTTTTGTCGCGTGGCAAAATCCAAGCGCACTTATTTCATCCCGGCGCGTCGTGTCGGGGGATGGTTGGGGAATACATTTGGGTTGTGTGGTAGGAGTGTGGTAGAAGTCTAGTAGGGGTGTAGTAGGAGTGTGGTTGAGGTGTGGTAGGAGTGTGGTAGAACTGTGGTAGGGGTGTGGTAGGAATGTGGTAGGGGTGTGGTGGGAGGGAGTTGTGGGGGCTGCGAGGTTGGGGAGTTTAGGTAGGATGAGGTTTGTGTGGTAGGGGGTGTGGTAGTTGTGGTTGTTTGTGTTGTGGTGGGACAGGATGTGTGTAGTACTGTTAAGGAAAACTAAGGTGGTAGTAGTTGTGGTAGTAGGGGATTGTGGTATTTGTAGTAGAGGAAGATTGTGGTGGTGGTGGCAGGGGATTGTGGTAGCTGTGGTAGAAGAAGACTGCCGAGGTGGTGGTGGCGGTGGTAGGGGATTATCGTGGTTGTGGCAGAGGAAGACTGTGGTGGTGGTGGTGGTGGTGGTGTTAGTTGGGGGTTTGTGGTAGTTATGGCTGAAGAAGACTGTCGTGCTGGTGGTGGTGGTGGTGGTGGTGGTGTTAGTTGGGGGTTTGTGGTAGTTATGGTTGAAGAAGACTGTGGTGGTGGTGGTGGTGGTGGTGTTAGTTGGGGGTTTGTGGTAGTTATGGTTGAAGAAGACTGTCGTGCTGGTGGTGGTGGTGGTGGTGGTGGTGGTGTCAGTTGGGGGTTTGTGGTAGTTATGGTTGAAGAAGACTGTCGTGGTGGTGGTGGTGGTGTTAGTAGGGGATTGTGTTAGTTGTGGTAGAGGAAGACTGGTGGTAGTGGTGGTGGTGGTGGTGGTCGACTGATATTATGGAAATGGGGAGACCGTGGCCGTAGTAGTCGTGGTTTATGTAGTAGTTGTGGTTTGTCTGGTAGTTGTGGTTAATATGGCAGTTGTCTGAGTGGGTGAGAAGGAATTGCGGTAGTTGTGGCTTGTGTGGTAGTTGTGGTTTTAGTGGTTGTGGAGGGAATGTGGTAGCTGTGGCACTCGTGGTGGTGGTACTTGAGAACACGTGTTATTATTTTTTTTCACACTGTTGTTTTTTCCTATACTCTGCTCACTTTAACTTGGCCTAAAACTTCCATCTCTCCACCTTTCGACCTGTAACAATAGATTAACAATAAATTAAGACGCTAGTCACGAAGAAGTGCACTGGAAAGGATGTAGAGCTGCGGTACTGTCATTTTTTTTCTGCTTCTGAGCTACGTGAAGCTACAAAAGGACGAAAATTTGAGCCAAGTTAAGGCGAAAGAAGTATAGTAAGGGGAGAAAGTTGGCTTAATATTTCACCTGTTCACCTCACCCAAATCTAGTATTCAAGTTATAAAAGTTGGCCGGCTTTGTCAGATGAAAACAAACTGGCTACAATTATGTATGTGTTGAATTGTATTATGTTATTTTTACTTTTCTATTATTTGTAATAATATGGGAAAACCCCGCTTGACACGTCGGGAGAGCGTTGTGCCGGCAGCGTCTGGTGTTCCCGGGCGGTCGCCCGTCCAAGTGCTGACCAGACCCAAAGCAACGTTGGGTCTGGTTGGTGTTTGGATGGGTGTCCGCCTGGGAGCACCGGGTGCTGTTGGCATGGCGTTCTCCCTACGTGTCAAGTGGAGTTGGTGGAGGATTAGTGCCCCTCTCTGTAAAACAATTAACTCTAAGCCCTTGGCCACCCCGTTTGGGATACATGGCGTCTGGCAATGAATGAATGAATCTCACCCGAGTAATAATCCCCAGGTGAGAGTGGCTTTGTATGTTTTGTATGTTTTTCCGTGCACATATTTTTTTCTCTCCGTTAAGAATTATTCGTCAGCAGAAAAAAGTATAAGGAGAAAAAAGTATAAGGAAAAGATGGAAAGTATGAGGAAAAGATAAAAAGTATCAGGAAAAGATAAAAAGTATGAGGAAAAGATAAAAAGTATGAGGAAAATATGATATAAAAATACTGTCCAAACTATACTTTCTGTTAATATACACATGGATTTACTTTGCATTACCCCTCTCTCTCTCTCTCTCTCTCTCTCTCTCTCTCTCTCTCTCTCCCTGCTAATGGTGAGGTGAGTTCGGCTGGGTATTGCGTAATTTAATGTAATGTTGGGGGGATGAGCGTGGTAGCTGTGGTTAATGTGGTAGTGCGGTAGTTGTGGATGATGTATAGTAGTTGTGGTTGGTGTGGTAGTTGTGGCTAATGTGGTAGTGTGATGGTGATGGTGACAGACTACAGTGACAGCGACGAGAGACCATTATAGTGGTGATTGTGATGAAGGACGACTATAGTAGTAGTAGTAACAACAGTAGTTGTAGTAGTAGTAGTAGTAGTAGCAGTAGTCGTAGTAGTAGTAGTAGCAATAGTAATAGCAGTATTAGTGGTAGTAGTAGTAGTGACAAATGTGGTAGCTGTGGTGATAGTGGATGAGAGACGTGCCCACAGGAATGAGCTGTGGTGGGCGAGTATGATGATGGACTGTGGTAGTTGTGGTTGTGATTGAAATGGTAGTAGGGCACGGTAATGGTAATGGGAGAGAATGATGGTGAGGGTAGAGGAGGGGAGTATAAATGAGAAATGTGTGTGTGTGTGTGTGTGTGTGTGTGTGTGTGTGTGTGTGTGTGTGTGTGTGTGTGTGTGTGTGTGTGTGTGTGTGTGTGTGCGCGCGTAAAATGGTGTTTGGTAAGGTCTGTGGTTGTGTTTGGCTGCTGTGGTGGTAACTGTGGTAGACAAGTATGGATGTGGTAGATATTATGAAGGAGTTAATACATATACCGTCTGTGTTGATCTCTGAAAAATAAAAATAACATCGCTCCAGTTTTTGGTCGAATAATTATGGAACTCTACACAATACTGACAATATTGGTGGATCCTATGACGGCGTTACTGGTTTTCAAAATATATTGTTCACTGCCCCATTATTTATCGCAATGAGGTGTATTAATATTTATGCTTGCAGTCGTAAAGTAGTGCATTATTTTCTACGGAGCAGCACACATTTTTATTATTATTATTATTATTATTACTACTGGTATTATTATTATTTAGCAGGTGAGATGGTGTGGTGATAATGGAGAGCCTGAGGAAACAGTAAGTGAAATTAACTATCGCCCAGTGTCACCCTGCCCCTCGCCATCATGCTTTGTGGTGGGAAGTTTGTGGGATTTCAGGTCTCTCTCTCTCTCTCTCTCTCTCTCTCTCTCTCTCTCTCTCACACACACACACACACACACACACACTGCAGAGCCTGTTGGGAAAGAAGACTGCGTTAATTCAATGGTTTTTGCATAACACTATCGATTGTCTCTCTCTAACCATAGCCTATTCGCACCTTGAAATGAAGTAGGGACCTTCATCGTAAATTCGACGGTTGTGTACTGTGTTCTAGGGGAAAACTTGGACTTGGAAAAACCTAAATGCCTGTCTCAATGTCGTAATGAAGAGGATTTTTTTTTATAAGGGTTGAACTGTACTGACACCCTTAAGTTCAGTTTCTCTCTCCTAAACTGAAAAAAACCGTCTGTTTGTACTAAGAATTAATTTTTCCCCTTTTTGTTTTTTCCTTCTCTCTCTCTCTCTCTCTCTCTCTCTCTCTCTCTCTCTCTCTCTCTCTCTTCGCTGGCGGTGTTGAAACGATTGCTTGCATGTGAGTCCAGAGTGTGTGGTCAGGGTTGGTGAATATTTAGTGTGTGTGTGTGTGTGTGTGTGTGTGTGTGTGTGTGTGTGTGTGTGTGTGTGTGTGTGTGTGTGTGTGTGTGTGAAATATTAACTGAAGTACCATAATCATCCTCTCCACCACAAAGTTTTCAGTGTGTGTGTGTGTGTGTGTGTGTGTGTGTGTGTGTGTGTGTGTGTGTGTGTGTGTGTGTGTGTGTGTGTGTGTGTGTGTGTGTGTGTGTGTGTGTGTGTGTGTGTGTGTGTGTGTGTGTGTGTGCAATAAAGCATGTATAGCCCAGGTCCCCCATGTATAAATTCCTGATGGGCAAAAGCTATTAAGAGTACGGCAACGTGGCCATACATATGCAGACAGAATACATGAATACAAACACACACAACACACACATACGCGAGTTACCCACCTAAACCCCCCATTTTCTGTGCCCCCTTCCCCTCCCCCCTCCACACCCTGCCGACCCTTCCTCTCCCCCTCCCCCTCCCTCTTCCCCTCCCCTCTCCACACCTCCTCTCCCCCTCCCCCTCCCCTCTCCACATACCCCATCCCTATCCCCCTCCCCCTCCCCCTCTCTCTTCCTATGCAATACAACATCCATTTTCTTCCCTCAGAATCCCATTTTCCCAATGTCCGTTTTCTTTACAATACTCTTTTTACTCAAACTTGGCCTAAAATTTCCATCTCCCCATATCAAGTACCGAGTTATAGCAACATATTAGCTCTCGAATATGGTACTAGTCACGAAGAAGTGCTGTGGAAAGGACGTCAAACAGCACTAACATCTTTTTCTTTCATTGAGCTACGTGAAATTAAGCTGCAAAAGGACAAAATTCTGGGCCAAGTTAGTGTAGAGGTATAATTCACCTTTACGTTTAAAACAATAATTTTTTTTAGGCTTTCATACTTTTTGTACTTCTTTTTACAGACATACTTTTAAATTTACACTTCCTTATACATATACAGATATTTTTTTTTTTTACACTTTCCCTTACAGACCCAAGTTTTCTTGTCCAGACTTTCATTTTCTCTCTGTTTTCAATATTCTTTTGTCATCTCTTATTTTTGACCATTTTCTTCAATAGACTTTTCTTCCTCGATTTCCAATTTATTAATTTTCTTCCTCAACTGAGAATTACTTTCAAGGACGCACAGAAACTCGACATATGATGGGAATATACTCACTTTCCTGATTTTCTTTGCCCACGGAAAAAAAATCTTCACTTTTGCACCATGCTTTACTGCAACACACACACACACACACACACACACACACACACACACAAATTAAGACCACGAAACAGGGGGGAATGAAACGGCACGAAACAAGAAAAAGCCCAACTAAATACATCCGACCATAGACCAGAAAAGAAACTAAAAAAAAAATAAATAAATAAAGAACAAGAATAAAAAAAGTAACGGAAAAATGGGACAGGGTGAGAAACACGAAACATGAAACACTAAAAAAAAAGAAACCCAAACTAAACACACGAAACACAAAAACGAAAAAGAAACCAGACGAATGCGAATACTCAAAAATGCAACCACGAAACAGAATGGAAATGAAACGAGGGAGAATGAAACAGGAAAAATGAAACGAGGGAGAATGAAAGTGGAAAAAATGAAACGAGGGAGAATGAAAGTGGAAAAAATGAAACGAAGGAGAAACAAAAAGGAAAAATGAAATGAGGGAGAACGAAACTGGAAGGAAAAATGAAACGAGGAAGAATGAAACAGTGGAAAAATGAAACGAGGGAGAATCAAACAAAGGAAAAATGAAACGAGGGAGAATCAAACAAAGGAAAAATGAAACGAGGGAGAACGAAACAGGAAGGAAAAACGAAACGAGGGAATGAAAAAGGGAAAAATGAAACGATGGAGAATGAATGAGGAAAAATGAAACAAGTGAGAATGAAAAAGGGAAAAATGAAACAAAAAGAAAAATGAAACAAGGGAGAGTGAAACAATGGAAAAATGAAACGAGGGAGAATGAAACAGGGCGCGAAACTCAAGAAGGGAATCCCCGACTGAATTCGCAGGAGCCGAGAGCGGAAAAGAAAGTAAACAATTTTCGGAGGGGAAACTTAAAAACGAGGGGAGATTTGGGGAAAGATGGAAATTGGAGGAGGCGGAAGAAGACTAATGAATGAGAGAGTCCATTAGCCTGAGAAAAACAACAGCCAGAAAAAAAAATGAATGACGACAACAATGAGTACGCCCACAATGACAACAAGAATGATGAATATGATGGAAGGAAAAGATGATGATGACAGTGAGTGATGATGATGATGACTAAGACGATGATGATGATGATGATGGCGACAAGAGCGATGACGATGACAAAAATTATATTGACGATGGACAGGACGAAGACGCCGACGATGACGACACAGATAAAGCCGAAGTCAACAAGTCAACATCAACAATAACGTCAACAACATCATCAACGACGTCAACGAATGCAAGACATCAACAAAAGCAACCACGTCAAGAACAGGTTTTTCTTTTCTACGAACCACGCCTAGATGATAAGGCTGGAAGAAGTGCAGGAGTATGTCACGTTATAGATAGATAGATAGATAGATAGACAGATAGATAACACACACACACACACAAACACTTAAAGCTAAACGTCACCAAGAATATCAGTTCTAAAAATCTATATCGATAAACCCAAAATAAAACAAGCATAAAACGAGGCATCAATACATAAGAAAAAACACCCAGCACTTCAGAAAACACCCTCCAAATAAAAACACCCTTCAAAAAACACCTTAAAAAACACTTTAAAATACACCCAACACCAAACATCATAAGAAACACCCAACACTTCAGAAAACACCCTAAAAAAAAACACCCAACCCTTCAGAAAACACCCTAAAAACACTAACACTTTAGAAAACACCCTAAAAACACCCAACACTTCAGAAAGCCCTTAAAAAAACACCCAACACTTCAGAACGCGCTTAAAAAAACACCCAACACTCCATAAAACACCCTAAAGAACACCTCATTTCTAAAACAGCCAACATAAAAAAAAAAAAAAAAAAGCTGTCAATGAAGCATGAGATCCAGGTCGATAAAACACTGGCATAGGTTAAAGAAAGATGCCTAGAGAACGTAAATAATTGAAAGTAAAGCCCTGAGAACGTAAGTAATTGAACGTAAAGACCCGAGAACGTAAGTAATTGAACGTAAACCCCTGAGAACGTAAATAATTGAACGTAAAGCCCTGAGAACGTAAATAATAACGTGAAGCCCTGTGAACGTAAATAATTGAATGTAAAGCCCTGAGAACGTAAATAATTGAACGTAAAGACCTGAGAACGTAAATAATTGAACCTTAAGCCCTGAGAACGTAAATAATTGAACGTTAAGCCCTGAGAACGTATATAATTGAACGTAAAACCCTGAGAACGTAACTGAACGTAAAGCCCTGAGAATGTAAATAATTGAACGTAAAGCCCTGAGAACGTAAATAATTCAACGTAAAGCCCTGAGAACGTAAATAATTGAACGTAAAGCCCTGAGAACGTAAATAATTGAACGTAAAGCCCTGAGAACGTAAATAATTGAACGTAAAGCCCTGAGAACGTAAATAATTGAACGTAAAGCCCTGAGAACGTAAATAATTGAACGTAAAGCCCTGGGAACGTAAATAATTGAACGTAAAGCCCTGAGAACGTAAATAATAGAACGTACAAGCCCTGGGAACGTAAAGCATTGAACA
>NC_136974.1:32516495-32541495 GCF_032717465.1 Coenobita brevimanus
CCTTTTAAATTTCATTTTTGGTGACGCAAGACGATTTCACGCAGCTCTGCAGAAAACCCCCTCACACTTTCTAGTGAGACAGTTTTATATATATATATATATATATATATATTACAGTGACCTGATATTGGTATGTGGAAGCGGCTATCACCGACTCACTTGAAGTAGTACAGTGGTTTCCCGTAACCCAGGAAGCCATTTACAACGCTGGGTAGTAACCATATAAACAAACAATGGGATGAAGTGCAGCCTTCTACCGTATCCCTGTTAACTGGGCGAAGACGCAAATGAGGCATCCACCCAGGAACTAAATCTTCAAGCTGTCTACCACAGGGGAACATAGATTACTGCACGGGACGACCCAATCGGGGGAGAGGGGGGGGATTGCTTGCCTGCGGTTCATGGGTGTCTTCGTCCCAACAGGGGTTTACTACTATTACTACAGTGATGTGCTCATGTTACGGTGGTCTTTTCTTGCTATATCCGGGTAATTATATTCAAGTTAGTACAGGCTGTTGCAACAAGTGGGTCAGGTACATCCCTCACCAACCTCCTCAGTGCTAGGGGAATCTTGCAAACCTTAATAATGTCCTTTACTAACAGCAGCAATAACATGTGTATTACATCCTGTGGTGGAAGTAACTTATCACACACACACACACACACACACACACACACACACACACACACACACACACACACACACACACACACACACACTCGGCCTTCCAGCAGCTACTGTCGGGTAATAAATATTCTCGCAAAATATCTCAACGCTGAAATAATAATAATAATAATAATAATAATAATAATAGTGGAAGTGCGTGTAGCTTTTTAATGTTCTGTCTTTCTTGTTCAATCATAATATGCATTAATTATTCCACATTTAAAACCAGTATTGTAATGGACACCTGTTTGTGGTGGTAATTACCGGTCAGAAAGGTGTGTTGTGGGGAGAGGGGTGGGGGTGGGGGACAAGAAGTGGGTGGGGGGGAGCAAGGGGTTGGAGGGGGGGTTACTGATGTGGCTCTGAGCTTAAAGGTGAACCCAGTGGACTCCTGGACACCGGACACTTCAAATGGGCGCTCCCGGACAACTTTTACTGATGTTATGTTGGAGAAAAATCAGTGGGGAGAATGAAGCGTGTGTGTGTGTGTGTGTGTGTGTGTGTGTGTGTGTGTGTGTGACTCCTGGACACCGGACACTTCAAATGGGCGCTCCCGGACAACTTTTACTGATGTTATGTTGGAGAAAAATCCGTGGGGAGAATGAAGCGTGTGTGTGTGTGTGTGTGTGTGTGTGTGTGTGTGTGTGTGTGTGTGTGTGTGTGTGTTGCATTAGTGAGGGTATACTTGGTTGTCTGTGTGTTGTGTTGGTGCTGAAGCAGAGATGAGGTGAAACACAAAAGCATGAGGGGGAGGGAAGGCTGAAACAGAGAAAGAAACGGGGAGAAAGAGTTAAGCGAGAAATGGGGAGAGAGAGAGAGGAAAGAATGAGGAAGGAGAGGGAAATACAGGGAGGAAGAAGAGGGAGTGAGGGAGGATGATGGAAGAGCGAAGATCATGGCAAGAAGGAGCGAAGGGAAGAGGAAGGGGAAGGAAGAGGAAGGGGAAGGAAGAGGAAGGGGAAGGAAGAGGAAGGGGAAGGAAGAGGAAGGGGAAGGAAGAGGAAGGGGGAGGTGTATGGAAGATGGGATGAAGGCAGGCATCTTAGCAACAGAGAAGAAGGAACAGGAGATGGAACAATGAGAGGAAAGGAAAGGAAGAAGAGAAGGGAGAGAGGAAGGTAGGATCAAGGACAGGGAAGGGAAGATGATGGGGAAAGGACGGTGAGGGAAAGAGAGAGAGAGAGAGAGAGAGAGAGAGAGAGAGAGAGAGAAAGGGGGGGGCACGAGAGACATAAGAGTTCAAGGGAAAGAAGGAAAGGAAAGACAAAAAGAAGTGAAAAGAAGAACTGAGATGGTAAGGGAAAGGAGAAAGAGATGAGCGGGAAGAAGGAAGTAAGAGTGAAGGGAAAGGGAAGAAGGAGGGGAGAAGGAAGTAAGAAGGAAGGGAAGGGAGAGGGAAGTGAGAGGGAGACATGGACCTCGAGGGAGAAATTCACAAGTCGAGAGTAAACATTGAGTCCATATTTACGAGGATGAGATAAGGCACAACTTGACCTTAAGAGCCGAGGAGAGGGGAGTGAGGGGAGGGAAGGGGAGAGGAAAGGAAAGGAAGGGAAGGGAAGGGAAGGAAAGGGGGAAGGGAGGGGAATGGAGGAAGACAGGAGAACTGGAGGAAGGGAGAGGGAAGGTGAAGGAAAGGGGGAGAGGGAAGAGGAGGTGAAGGAAAGGGGAAGAGGGAAGGTGGGACCGCGACAGAATACAGGTTAACCTTAAGACCGCGGAGAGGGGAAGTGAGGGGAGGAGAGAGAGACAAAGACCAAGAGGGGAAGAACGATAGTGAGGGGGAGGGAGAGAGATAAGGAGGAACAAGGAGCTGGAGGAAGTTTGGTTGAGGTGAGACGAGGGGAGATGAGGGGAAATATGGGGAGATGAGGGGGACAGGGAATGAAGGAAGGGGGAGGAGAGGGGAGGGAGAAGTCAAGGGAGGGGAGAGGGGAAATGACGGGAGAGATGCAAAGGTAAGGAGAGGGATAGGGGAGATGAGGGAGAGTGAGGGGAGGTGACAAGAGGTGAGATGAGGGGAGAGGAATGAAGGTAAGATAGGGAAAGAGAGAGGAGGAGAGGAAAGGGGAGGGGAGGGGAGGAGGAGAGGCTGAGATAAGGCACAACTATAGACCTCAACAGCGAGGTCTGGTTTCCGCTAACGGGAAGACGGTGAGGTGAGGAGAGAAGAGGGGAAGTGAGGGGATGGAAGGGGAGGGGAAGTGAGGGGATGGAAGGGGAGGGGAAGTGAGGAGTGAGGGGAGACGAGGTGAAGTGAAGGCAAGGAAGGGAAAAGGGGGGATAAGGGGAAAGGAGGGGGAGAAAGAAGAGAGGTGAGGGGAGAGGAGGGGAAGTGAGGGGAAGGAAGGGAAAAAGAGGGCTGAGGGGAGAGGAGGGGAAGTGAGGGGTAGGAAGGGAAAAAGAGGGATGAGGGGAGAGGAGGTGAAGTGAGGGGAAGGGAGAAGAGGGGTGAGGGGAATGAAGGGGAGATGGCGAGGTAAGGGGAGTTCCGGGAGGTGGAAGAAGGTGAAGTGAGGGGAAGGAAGGGGAGAAGAGGAGTATAAAAGGTGTTAGGGAGCTTCCTTACCCGGAGATAATACGGACATAAGGAAAAATTACGAGAATAAGACAAGGATAGCACGAACGATTCCCATAACAACCCAGGAACAATTACCGTAGTCAGTATGAGTAATGACGCTACTGTGAAACGAGACACATATAACTATCACCTTTCCATCCTTTGGGGAGTTACGGTGACATGGTAGAGTGCGGGAGATGAGGGGAGGGGAGGGGAGGGGAGGGGAGGGGAGGGGAGAGAGGTGACGACGTGAGGCAAGATGAAGGAAATGTCGAAGAGCATTTGAGGGGAGGGAAAAAAGTGAGGAAATGAAGAGATGGGAAAGCAAATGGGTGGAAAGTACAGTAGAAATGGGGAGATGAGACGAGACGAGATGTGGCCAGGACATGAGCTGAGATGAGAGGAGAGAGGTGAAGTGAGGTGAGGCAACATGAGGTGAGGATGAGGAAATACAGTACATGGCCAGTAAGACAGCCTGAGAATGATGTTATTGGGAGGGTGAGAGATGAAGAGAGATGGAATGAGGTGAAGAGAGGAGAGAAATGAAGGGAGAGATGAAGTAAGGAGGGAAGAGAAGGAAAATGAAGAGATGACATGAGGAGACGAAGTGGATAGCTTGAGAATGATGTTGCTGGGAAGGTGAGCGATGAGGAGAGGTGAAGTGAGGTGAAGAGAGGAAAGAGATGAAAAGAGAGATAAAGTAAGGAGACTAGGGAAGGGAAATGACGAGACTATATATGAGACGAGGTAAGGCTAGGTGTGGAAATGAAGACGAGGTGAGATGAGTAAAAAGCAATGTGAGGAGACGAAAAGAGACGATATAAGACGAGACGACGAAAAATGAGGAAAGGAGAGGAGAGAAGATAGGTGAGGAAAAGATAGAAGTGAGAAAAGGAAAAGGAAAGGAAAGGAAGAGGAAAGGATGAGGGGCGAAACAAGGAGAGGAGAGGCTAAGCGAGGCAGGGAGAGGAGAAGAGAGGAGACGAGAGGAGAGGAGAGGAGACGAGACGAGAGAAGAGTAGTGAGGACATAACAGTAGCCGCAGGAGGACAGGCAGTGAATGATGTCATTGGGGGCAGGCCATAAAGGGGCAGAGGGCTAATAGGGCAGGAGGGAGAGAGGGAGAGGAAGGAAAGAGGGAGAGATGGAGAGCGGAAAAGAATGGAGAGGAGGAGGAGGAGGAGGAGGAATGGATGGGTGGGAGGCAACTAACTGGAGGACGGAGAGGAAGAGGAAACGAGGAAATGGAAATAGGAGGAATGGAGGGAGGGGAGAACGGTGGGAAGGAACTAAGAAGGGAAAGGGAGGACGAGGAAAGGAGAGGAGAGAGTCTGAAGAAGGGAAAGGGCGGAGGAAATGAAGGAAGGAAAGGAAAGTTAGGAGACTTGATTGACAGAAAGCAGACAGGAAAAAAGAAAAAAAGAAGAAAGCAAACAGCAACAGAATTAACAGTACACTTTCTATGCTATTTACCATGGAAAAAAATATGACTATAATATCCTTTCCCTGAAACAACAATAATGATAATAAGAAAAGGATAGTCAAGAATTAGCCCAAATACACAAAATTAAGACAGCAGATAATTAAGACGTAACAAGTAATCCAACACCTCAAACCACCAATTAAACTACACCAAATACATCTTCTTCAATTGCATCTTCAGGGTCGTCTTCAAGATATGCAACAAACTTATCTTGCCAAGTTGCTGATTTCGGTACGTTACGAATCTTTTGGAATTTCGTCTTGGTAAGTACGCACTAGTTTGTAAAAGAGGAAAATATACCTACGATTAAGTATAATGTACGATTTTCTTTTTAAAAATAACAAATAAAAAAGCTGATTTCATCCAATATATGTAGCTATTTGATATGTGTAAATCTCTTGTTCGTAGCCTACTTCTCTCTCTCTCTCTCTCTCTCTCTCTCTCTCTCTCTCTCTCGTTTACATATTACACCGCTTTTTTTCATTTATATATTATTTACGAAAACTACGTCATCAAAACTTTAACTTCAAGAAAACATCAAGGAGCATTAAGCAGAATAAATCGCAAAGGAACAGGTGCAAAGAAATCTATTGTCAACGGGAGAATAGGTCCATCGGTAGACTAAAATTTCCACTTATTCTCTCCATTAAAAGTTCCAAGAAAGTTTTTTTTTTTTTCTATAATAAAAGGCGAGACTTACAATTTCCTCCTCCCAACTTTTTCGGCCTCTCTCTCTCTCTCTCTCTCTCTCTCTCTCTCTCACACACACACACACACACACACACACACACACGAATGGAAATAAGCAAATAAATAATGAAGGAACGGGGAGGTGAATAAAAACGAGTTAAAGATACACAAGGAAAGAAAAGAAACGCTAGAAAATAAAAGCACAGGAAACATGAAGGAAGAGGGAATAAGGCGAAAAAGATGCTCAGGACAGGAAGGTGAATGAAGAAAAGAAGAAAAACAAAAGGGGGAAATAATGGAGAAAAATGAGGAAGAACAAAAGAGGAAGAAAATGAAGAAGGAAGGCAGGAAAAGGAGGAAGAAAGGAAAAGGAGGAAGGAAGAAAAAGGGGAAGGGGAAAAAGATGCTCAAGACAGGAAGGTGAACGAAGGAAAGAATAACAACAGTGAAAATAAGAGTGAAAAGGAGACAGAAAAAGAGAGAAAAGCTGACAGAACAGGTAGATTTACGAGAAGAAAGAGGGATAAGAAAGAAGCTGAGAATACTGGAGGAGGAAGAGGATGGAACCAGACAGAAAATAAGTTGAATGAAAGAAAGAAGGATAAGATATGTGAAGGTGGAAATAAGGAAAGAGAAGAGGGGAAACAGACAAAGAGGATAGCACGAAGGAGCAGAGAGGTAGAGAGTGATAAATAGGAAGAGGGAGAATGAGAAGAAAATAAATAATAAGGGATGTAAGATAATGGGAAGTCGTGGACAAAGGAAGGAAGGAAGGAAAGATGGAAGGAGGAAGGGAAGGTAGGAAGGAAAGAGGGAGGGAAGGAAAGAGGGAGGGAAGGAGGAAGGGAAGGAAGGAGGGAAGGGAAGGAAGGAGGGAAGGGAAGGAGGGAGGGAAGGATGGAAGGAAGGATGGAATGGAAGGAAGGATAGAATGGAAGTATGACCGAAAAGAAGAAAAGGAAAGAACGGAAGAAGTAGGGAAGGAAGGAAAAAATGGAAGGAAGGGAGAGAACGGAAGAAAGGAAGGGAAGAAGGAAGAATGAAAGGAAGAACTGATACCAACCATATCTGTCAACCTGCCTACCTACCACCCTCCCAACCAACCTACCTACCAATCAACCGACCAACCTACCTACAAACCAACTAATCAACCTATCTACTTACCTACTTACCTACCAACCTACCTATCTACAAGCAGTGCATTCAAGTTACATAAATTCAATCGACTTTACTCAACTCTTCAAAATTCCCCTCAGCCATAGGTCTTTAAAAAAACAACTGCGAATCAAAGCGAATTATAAAAACACACACACACATCCTCTCTCTCCATCCCCCCCAAAAAAAAAAAAGAAAAAAAAAAGAAAAAACTGCCAGTTCCATCAGGGTTTCTTTTTCAGGTCAACAAAAAATGAAAAAAAAAAAAAAAAAATAGGCGTTCTGAAAAATAAAGTTTTGAGGTGAAGGAAAAAAAAAAATAGTTCATGGCCTTAGTCTGCAAGATAAACTCTCTCTCTCTCTCTCTCTCTCTCTCTCTCTCTCTCACACACACACACACACACACACACACACACACACACACACGTCACTAGCAGACATGCACTCACCTACCCGTATACGAAGTGCAGGATTATGCAGACCAATACACACACACACACACACACACACACACACACACACACACACACACACACACACACGATGTCTTTTTCAGGTCGACACAGGCGTATGGAAAAGCTTGCGTTATTGCGTATTGAAGTGTGGTGAAGGAGAGAGAGAGAGAGAGAGAGAGAGAGAGAGAGAGAGAGAGAGAGAGAGAGTGTAGGTAGGATGTGATGTGAGGCGAGAGGGAGTGAGGGGCAGCGAGTGTGAGAGAGGGATTGAGTGTGAGTGAGGGGGGGAATGAGTGTCAGAGTGAGGGGGAGTGAGTGTGAGAGTGAGGGTGTGTGTGTGTGAGTGAGGGGGAGTGTGTGTGTGAGAGGGGTGCAAGACAGGAGAGAGGGATGGGAAATAGGAATGTGTGAGAATATGTAGTGGGGAGAGAGAGAGAGAGAGAGAGAGAGAGAGAGAGAGAGAGAGAGAGAGAGAGAGAGAGAGAGACAAGCAAAAACTCGACAAAACGACAAAGAAAAAGAGAACCAGAATGAGAAGGGGGGGAACTAGTCTAAATAAGCCAGTATAAAAAAGAAAAAAAAAAGTGCAAAGGATAGACAAGAATCGAATGCATACGTATCTCCGCATTACCTCTGCGTGCCTTCATCTGCCGCGCTTGAAACACTACACGGAAATTCCACTACTGCCTTTTATTTACCATTTTTATTCATTTTTAAATCTCGTTCTATTCTTGTTCCTTCCAGACGATTTTATTTAATGACCTGAGAGATTTTTTGACCTGGGGGGGTTAGATATAGTCCTCTTTCACCCCTTCACTACGAGGAAGTTCTTGTAATCTTAGGAAAACCGTCTGAAAGTGGGAAAAAAAAAATGCTTTTTAGGAACGAACGACAGGTTAAACATACGCAAATTTACTCTTCTTGCGTATAAGGAGAAATTTTAAGTGCAGGCAAATTCTCTCTCTCTTGCAATTTACGTAGCCATTTTAAAGCGTACGCAAATTATCTCTCTTGCATTTATGTGGTCTATTTTTTATTTTTTATTATTTTTAGTGTACGCAATTTTTCTCCCCCTTACCCCTTGTCGGAAATGCAAAGTCGATGGGTGCCGTCATGTTTTTGTAGGCGACTGTGTTGGGAATATGGGTCGTGTTGTTAGGCACACACACACACACACACACACACACACACACACACACACACACACACGGATGATGACAGATGATGGTGATAATAATGAATGTAACTGAGACGATGATGATGATGAACGAAGACTTACGATAATGGAGACGGAACTGACGATAATCACGACGAAGACGATGACGATGACGATCACTAACACAACAACGAAAACAACTATGACGACGACGATGACGATGGAGACGACGACAACGACGACGGTGTGGAGAGAGAGAGGGAGCCAAGGACGCTACCTCCTCCACCACCACTACCACCACTACCACCACCACCATCACCACCACCACCATCATCATCATCTATGTAAACCCAGACGAACTTCATTTACCAATTTACATTTTTATCGGGCAAAACGTAGAGTCGATTGAAAAAAAATGCCAACTTCGCGCGCGGCTGGTGTGTGTGTGTGTGTGTGTGTGTGTGTGTGTGTGTGTGTGTGTGTGTGTGTGTGTGTGTGTGTGTGTGTGTGTGTGTGTTGGAGGTGGCAGTGATGAAGAGGGAGGGGGAGAAGGAGGGGGAGAGGGAGGGAGGGATGTGAAAGAGGGGTGGAGGCTGGAGGAGAAAGCTATGAAAAAGGGGAGGGATCATGAAGGGGAGGAACAAGGGGAGGAACCATTCACTGCGAGGAGGGGAAGGTGGTGGGGAAAGATTGGAGCGAGTTAGGAGGGGGGGGGGAGGTCGTGGGGACGAGGGGAAGGGGTGGGAACAGAAGGAAGCGCTCCAATGTAAAGGAAAAAGGGTGAGGAGGAGGAGGGGTGAGAGGGGAAGAGGTGAGGAAGGAGTTGAGGAAGGTGGGAAGGGACGGGAAGGGGTGGGGAGGGAGGAGGATATGAAAAAGAGAGGAAGGGAACTGTGGGAGGGGTGGGGAGGTAACGGAAGGGTGAGAAGGAGAAGAAGGAGAGGAAAGAGAGGCAGGGCTGGAGGGAATGAAGAAATATTGCCAGGAGGTCATCGAATTTAACACAGACGAAAAGAAAGGAAAAATATTACAACCCAAATCTCCAGAAGCATGAGCAAGTATATTTCTATTTTCGTATACTTAGTGTCCTTGTCAGTTCTGTGGATATGTCGTCTGAAGCCTTTGTTTAAATGGAAAAAATATATATATATAAAGTTAATTTATGGTTGCAGTTAGGCGGCTGACTTGTTCTCGGAGTTGATAAGGATGAGCTATTGATTATTATTATTATTTTTTTTTAAGAGCATACAGCATGAAAAGGTGTTAGGGAGCTTCCATACCCGACGGGAATACCACGTCTATCCCTCTACTCTATCGTTCCATATCCCTCTTCCTGTCTTCTGCATACCTTTCACTCTCTAAAAGTACAACTGTTCACTCATATAACTCCCCATCCATTCTCTGTCCTTCCTTCTCATTCTTCCTTTTTTCCTTGCCCCTTCCACACGCTCCATCAAAGTAACTATCTGTATACTCACTACAACCCTTCCTCCCTTCCTCCCACCACCCCAAGTCACCCTCCTGCATGTACTCACGTCGCGTCCCACCCCAAAGAGGAAGAAAATATGTAAGACAGCAACCCCTTCACACCTGAACCATACATTTAGAAGACTCCCAGGTGTGAGGTTAGGTGGGGTGGGTTGACGGGGCCTTGGGGAGAGGTTTGGGGAGATTTGTGGTCAGGTGGGGATAGGAGAGGGGCCGAGTGTTGGGCAGGATGGGGAGGAACGTGGAGAAATATTATGAGGCCAGGAAAATGGGGAGCAAACCAGGAAAATTTATATGAAGCATGAAAAATGGTGAGCAAACGAGGAAAATGAATAAGATGGGAAAAATGGGGAGGAAACTTGGGGAATTAATATGGTCACGAAGATGGGGCGAAACCAGGGATGTACGGGAAGAATATGGTACATTGTGGGGTTTGGAGGGTGGTTATGGGGAGAAGAAACGATAAAAAAATAAATAAAAAGGAATTTCTTGTAATGGGGGGGAGACAAGGTGTTGGGGAGGATGGGAGGGAACGCGGGGAAAAAAGAAGGTAGGTGATGGGGAAGAGAATATAGTGAGGAGTTTGGGGAATGGTTGGAGAGAGAGAGAGAGAGAGAGAGAGAGAGAGAGAGAGAGAGAGAGAGAATTATGAATCACGAGAGGAAGGCAAGAGGAGAGGGAGGGAGGAGGAAAATGGAGTAGTGGAGGAGGGAAATGGAGGAAAAAGTGGTGTAGCGAGCCTGTATTTGCATGAAGGATGGAGGGGGAGGGGAGGGGAGGAGGGAGGAGGAGGGGAGGAGGGAGGAGGAGGGGAGGAGGTGTGACAGGGAGGGAGACGAGAGGGAGGGAAAAGAGAGTGAGGAAGAGGAGGAAATTTCGGGAGAAGGAAGGGGAATCTGGGAAAGAGGGAGGGAAGAAGGGAGGAGGCAGTGGAGGGAGGAGTGTGAGTAGGGAAGAAAGGAGAAGAGGATGAACAGGGAGGAAACGAAAAGAGAGAGAGAGAGAGAGAGAGAGAGAGAGAGAGAGGAGTATGGTGTGAATTAATCATGCTAAGTGGTATAATACCCTTCCGTGTTGGAATAAGTGTCACCCTTCTTCATCCTCTCTCTCTCTCTCTCTCTCTCTCTCTCCATTGAAATTAATAACGCGTCCGGCTTGGGGTTAATGGGGGAATAATGGAAACAACGTATATAATGGTACACACACATACACACACACACACACACACAAACACACACACACACACACACACACACACACACACACACACACACACACACACACACACACACACACACACACACACAACAATCATGGAAACAATCACAACAAAAGCCATAAAAGTAAAAAAAATAAATAAATAACCACATAATCAAAGAATCGTAAAGAATAACAATCGCGAAGCAAAGAATATTAAAAATAAAACAAATAATAATCAAAGAATCAAAATATAATAATCAGACTAAATTACAAAGAACCATAAAGAATAATTAAATAAACGAAACAAGAATAAAAAATCATAAATAATAAAGAATCAAACTTAATAATGAGATAAAATCTTACATGAATTATAAAAATTACTTCTTTACTACGATAACTAATTTTTTTTAATGCGATCTACAAACGATTTTTCAAAGTTTAGGAGAGGCCCGTAGTGGTAAAAAAAAAAAAAAAAATTACGGAGGATATATGTATAATTATCTAACCCCTCAAAAAAAAAAAAAATCCCTATGCTGAAAAAATACGTTTAGAGGTAGAAAGTATGTTATCATAGAGAATGTTTTTAAAATCTATAATAAAAAATTCAAAAAGGGAAAAAAAAGTACATTAGCTAATAATAAAAAAATGTCCAAGTGAAAACAGGCAACCAACTAGATGCCTAAGTGTCCACAGATCATTAAAATTTGAAATAAACCATAAACAAAATAATAAATTAATTAATAAACTGAATTATTACTCACCAAAATCGATGGCCTCCAGGGTGGCTCTTGAAATCGCTGGCTGTTGTTGTGGTGGTGGTGGCAGTCGATTTTTTTTTTTTTTTTTTTTTTGTTACTGATCACTATTAATGCTATTGTCTGGTGTTTCCGATTTCTTCATTTTTCTTTTTTTTTTCCTTAGTTTTTGTTACTAATCACTACTCATGGTACTGTTGCTACTGTCATGGTTCATTATGGTCCCGGTACTGTTCTTGTTAATGTTCACACTTGTTTTTGTTCACAGTTTTGTCTTTGTTAATAATTCTGCCATAACACTGTCACAATCACCCATAACCATAATTTGGTCTGTTGTTTTCATTTTCTTTCTGTTATCTATAATTTCACTTCTGCTTTTGTTTTTTGTTTTTTTTACCTTTTTAGTTGTGTGTGTGTGTGTGTGTGTGTGTGTGTGTGTGTGTGTGTGTGTGTGTGTGTGTGTGTGTGTGTGTGTGTGTGTGTGTGTGTGTCCATAACTTAGTTTACAATGTTTTCTCGTTCTTTGTTTTATCGTATGTTTGTCTTGACGCAACTTTTATTGGAAACGCAACTTTTGCCACTTTTTTACGTACGTTTTCACACATCACAAGTTTTCGCTTTTCGTTTTAACTTCCATTCGAGGTACAAATTCCAACACTTTCGCCTGAGTCCACAATAATATTCCACTTTGTCACTTTAGCAGACTCGAGACTGGAATTTTAGTATTTTTCGTTCATGTTATTCTTCACACATTCTCAGTCTTCAACAACAGCGTTCCAAATATCAATTCATTTTTCGTCACTTTAGCTTAAAAAAAAAAAAAGTATGGTATTTTCAGTGTCCTTTTTAGTTGTAATTTTCTAGGTTCAATAAACATTCTATAGTTTTCTAAGTTCACTAAACACTATATTTTTTTAAGTTCACTAAACACTATAATTTTCTAAGTTCACTAAACCTTTTCTAAGCTCGCTAAACATTCTATAATTTTCTAAGTTCACTAAACATTCAATTAAATATTCTATAATTTTCTAAGTTCACTAAACATTCAATTAAATATTCTATAATTTTCTAAGTTCACTAAACATTCTATGGTTTTCTAAGTTTAAACATTCTGTAATTTCCTAAGTTCACTAAACATTCTAAATCACTTTTTTAGTTATAAGTTCTGTTCGGAGTAAACATTTTCAACACGTGTTTTTAGTCCACAGATAAAAAATATTGTTTTTCGTTCCTTAACCTGAATTTTCCGTATTTTTCGTTCGAAACTCACTAAACATCTTAAGTCAGCGTTTTGAAAGTATATGAGAGAGGGGTGTGTGAACTGGGAGCAGGGTAGTGAAATGGCGGGGGACAGGGCGACGTGGAGGGGATTTGCTTGTGGCCACCCCGTATAAGGGATTAAGGAATCTGGTAATAGATAGTTATGAAAGCTTTTAGATAAACGATACTTGCTGAAACTTATTTCCATTTTTAATCCCTTGACCAGAATAGGGACGTCTTTTCATTATATTCCGTTCAGTCTCACAGGGGTACAATAAACTCCCTGAATCACTCTTGCGGGGTATCAGGTGAACGATGCTTTCCGTAACACAGTCCAGAGTTCCAGAGATTCTCGTCCTCGTATGCTCAACCTGAAATATAAGAGATCAAAATTATTCCTCTTTTCTCTCACTGACCCCTTCAGCCTAAGAATTTCATATTTATTTTTTTCCTGCTACCAGACGATTTGATTCACCTTATGACACAATCCCCATTATTATTATGATTATTTTTGTTTTTGAGGGCTGTATCTACCCCCCCCCTTCGAAAAATCTATCTTGAATAAAATCGTCCAGTGATAAATATAGACCTCCCCGTTTGGCAGAAGTTGGGCTAAGCTCCTATGACTCAGGAAAATAATAATAAATAAATCACCTGGTGTTACCTGGAATAGAAAAATAAAGAGTTGTCCTGAGCATGATATGGCTGATATTTTATTTACTCCATTATTTTCTGTGCTAGCTTTGATTTTTTTTATATTGCGCTCTCTCTCTCTCTCTCTCTCTCTCTCTCTCTCTCTCTCTCTATCCCGTACAATTATATTAACTTCTTACTCCAGTACTTGCTGCACTATCTTTTGTCACGATTTTTAAAAAGTTATTCTGTCTCTGTCTGTCTGTCTGTCTCTCTCTCTCTCTCTCTCTCTCTCCACTACTACACACTTTTCACTTTAAGCACAACACTGCCACTCACGTCTCCTCCTTTGATGCTTAGTAAGAGAGCCAAGTGTCTTAAAAAGCTCGGGTAATGCCTGCTGTGTTGATGTCTCAGTCTCGCATTTCCTCGCACACAAAGAGAAAGTGAGAGACGAGAGAGTGTGTGTGTGTGTGTGTGTGTGTGTGTGTGTGTGTGTGTGTGTGTGTGTGTGTGTGTGTGTGTGTGTGTGTGTGTGTGTGTGTGTGTGTGTGTGTGTGTGTGTGTGTGTGAGAGAGAGAGAGTGTTAATATTTGTATTCGCTCATTCTTCCCTCATACTTCTTTTCTCTCTCTCTCTCTCTCTCTCTCTCGCAAATGTCTCCACTGCTGACGTTTGGCATAACTAGCTTCATCTTTTTACACGTCTCAGCGCAACAAGTTTTCTATATCAACCATTCCATCATTTATCATTATTGACGGTTATTTATTTAGTTATTTATGTACATTGGCAGGCAGGCAGGCACGTTAGTAGACAGGCTGGTAGGTAGGTAGGTAGATAGGATACAGGCATGTTGGTAGGCTGGTAGGTAGGTAGGATTTAAAGTCGCTTCGATAAATGAAAATTAAATAATCGAAATGAAAAGGTTAACACATCATCCACTACCTGAAGCAGTAAGAATAAGAGGTATAAAAGAAAAAAGGTTAAAAAGATGTAAATATAAAAAACAGGTAAGATGCAAAAAGATAGCAAAAAGGTATAAATGAGGTGAAAACGTACAAAAGAAGTTAAAAAGTGGTTAGCAAGAAAAAAGAAGTAAAGAGGTAAAAAGACGAGAAAAAAAGGTAAACAGAGGTAAAAGGAGGTAAAAAGGGAGGTATAGGGATTAAAAAAGGTTAAAAGGTAAAAAAGTTTAAAAAGGGTTTAAAAAAGGTAAAAGAGTTAAGGAGGTAAAAAGAGGTACAAAAAAAAAAAAAGGTATATAATGGGAGTAAAAAGGGTATTAAAAAATCTCATAATTCTTTCCTACCCATCAAAATTTCTCCCCAACTCTTCTTCTCAAGGGAGAGGGTAGAACGCATCCCGGGGGAGAGGGGAGAAAGAATACACCCCATTTTTCCTCCCTAGGGGTGCAAGTAACTCCCACCCCTGTCTAGATCTCGTGGTGCTGTTCCTGTTGTTGTTGTGGTCCTGAGCTCATGTGAAAGCGAAGCAAGTGGACTGATAGACTAACTGAAACTGCTTTCTCTCTCTCTCTCTCCTGAGCTCCACCATCCATTCAGGGGATAGGGTGAGAGAGAGAGAGAGAGAGAGAGAGAGAGAGAGAGAGAGAGAGAGAGAGACACACACACACACACACACACACACACACACACACACACACACACACACACAGCCTGAAGTTTATGTTTTTCCTCAAGTCCACCCTCTTAACTGCTGACTGAAATTGTCCACTTATTTTCATTTTTTTTCCTCTTTTTTTCCTGAGTTCCACCATCCTTCTTTCAAGGAACAAGGAGGAAGGGCGTTGAGGGACGTTTACATATCCTGAAATTTGCCCCTACCCCATTCTCTCTCTCTCTCTCTTAGTTTCACCACCCTACTTTCAAGGGATAGGGAGGGGATTCATGGACGCTTGTATAACTGGGCAGCGGGGCGGCTCGGTTATATCAGTGCCACCAAGTGAAGGCGTCCCTCTCCCGGTGGTGTTGAAGTGCTTTAATATGAAGGAAGAGTACGCCTCATCCTGAACTCTTCAGGGTGCTCCTCGAAGGTGGAGTGGGAGGTGGAGGGTGTGGAGTAGGAGGGGATGAGGAAGGGGGGATTGGCTGGAGTGGAGGGAGGCGAGGAGGGGGAAGGGTTGGAGTGGAGGGAGTCAGAAGGGGGTGAAAGAGGGTGAGGAGGGGAGCGTTTAGAGTTGAGAAGGAAGGAAAAAATGCAGGGAGGAAGTGTAAGATGGAGGAGAGGAAAGGAAAGAGGCATGGGGAATGGGGAACAGGATGGGAAGGTAGTGTGAATGGGGCAGGGAAAGGAGAACAGGAAGTGGGAGGGGGAAGGTGAAAAGGGAAGTGAGGTAAAGGAGGAAGGGAAAACAGAGGTGAGGAAGAGATGATTGGAAGTGACTGAGATTGGGAAGGGAGAAGCAGAAGTGTAGGGTGGGGGGTGGGTGGGGGGCTAAGTGCAGGGAGGAAGAGAGGAAAGGAAGAAGACGTGGACAGGAAATGAGGGAGGGGAAGGGGGAGAGGGTAAGGGAGAAGAGGGCAAGGGGCAAGAGGGAAGATGGGGAAGAAGATAAGTGGAAAGGGGAAGAGATGAAGGAGAAGAGAAGGCTGGGGAAGGAAAGAAGAGTAGGAGGGGGAAGATGGGGAGGAGAGAAGGGGAAAGAGGAAGAGGGGGGAATGGAGAATGAAGAGGAGGAAGCAAGAGGGGAAGAGGGGGAGGGGGAGGGGAAGAAGAAGGGAGAGGGTTGTGTGTCTGTGAGGGAGTGATTCATATTAGGGGTGTCGCTAGATATCAGAGACTCGCTTACTGCCTTGATATTGCCTCATTCTCTCTCTCTCTCTCTCTCTCTCATTTTCTCCCACTTCTCTGACTTTCAAGTAAGTTTTTGTATTAATATTTATGACGTTAATGACTACGTACCTCATCAGAACAAACCTCTTAGTGGTATGTGTAAGTGAGGTTAGGTAACTCTCTCTCTCTCTCACACACACACACACACACACACACACACACCCAAGGCGATCTCAAGCCCAGAGGAGAGAGGAGACACCTAACTCGAAAATAGCAACTGACAACCAGGGAAATTTTATATACCTTAGTTTTCCCTTTACTCTCACTCTCTCTCTTGCAATCCATCTCGTTTCAAATTATCTTTTAACCCATCCCTCTTACTCACTTGAGGCCTCTCTCTCTCTCTCTCTCTCTCTCTCTCTCCTACAAATCCACATCCCGGGGCGGACTAAGGTGTGATATCGCAGACCAAAACAAACCTCTCAGAACAATTCGGCGAGGAAACGAATTCGGATAGGGAACGAGATTTTCTCCTGGCGCCGTTGTTGATATTTTAGCGAAGAGTGAGTGGAGGAGGGGGGGAGAGAGAGAGAGTCGTGGGGAGGGGGAGAGGAAAAGAGGGGAGGGAGACGAGACGAAGGTAAGGAAGGGTCGTAAGTCAGAATCAATGTTCTGTGTCGGATGGAAGGAGTTGTATTTTACGATCTTTGTTACGTGGTGTTATAAAATCCCGTAACATTAAAACAGCAGTCGTAGTGAAGAGGTTAAGTATATACAGCATGAAGGCATATAATATTTTAAGTAACGTCCAATATAAGATGATAAATCGGTTTGTTTTCTTATTTAACCTTCTATATCTCTTAAGGTATCAACATCTCCTCTCTATGTTGGTCTAAATCTATCTTTATATTTCTATCAATTTTTCTATCAATCAATCAATCTATTTATCTCTCTCTCAATCTATCTGGTTTTATGCAAGTCTAAATCAATCAATCTCTCTACCTCTATCAATTTTTCTATCAACCTATCTATCTATCAATCCATCTATCTATAAGTATCCAAGGTGCCTGCAACATATTCCTATAAGATCTATTTTCTTCATTAACCTCTATCTATCCTTCCCTATCCATCCATCTCTTCCTCATTCATCTTCCATCTTTCATTCTTCCACCCATCCCTTACTTTCCATCTATCTAAACACAAGCCTTCCATTCATCCATTCATCATCCATCCAACCATCCATCCATCCATCCAATCAGTCATCATCCATCCAACCATCCATTCATCATTCACCCAACCATACATCCATCCAACTATCCATTCACCCTCCATCCAACCATGCATCCATCCAACCATCCATTCACCCTCCATCCAACCATCCATCCAACAATCCAACCATACATCCATCCTTTTGAGTCTTCCATCCGTCCATCTTTTTTTTTTTTTTATTCACCTCTTATCCATCATCCTGTCACATTTCATATATCCACCTCTCTCTCTCTCTCTCTCTCTCTCTCTCTCTCTCTCTTGTAAAAACAAAGATATCAAATTTCCAAGTAAATCAGAAGTACAGCACTGGTGTGTGTGTGTGTGTGTGTGTGTGTGTGTGTGAGAGAGAGAGAGAGAGAGAGAGAGAGAAATACCAGCCTGAGAGAAAGAATACGAGCCAGAGAGAGAGAGAAACCGAAAAGGAAAGTGAGAGAGTGAGCGAGAGGAAGCCAGGCGCCTCCTCCCCAAGAACTTAGTCGCAAGTAAGTGCAAAGTTCTGGGTGGGGCTTATAACTTCCCACGCCTCTTTATTATTAGCCTGCATCCCGCGTCTGTTTGCACTAGGGGATCAAAAGGTATAGAGGCAGCATCTTAAACTGACCCTAGAGCATGGGGAAGGGGAGGGGAAGGGGAGGGGAAGGGAAGAAATCGTAGAAATGGTGAAGGTAAAATGGTACAGACCCTAGGGAAAAGAGTGTGAGTAGTGGGGGGAGGGAAGTGGGGAGGAGAGGTGCTGGGTAGGGGTAAAGGGGGGATGGAGAAGGATGAGGGGAGGGGGGGCAGGAAGAATGGGGAAGGGTAGGTGAGGAGGAGTAAGGGGGAACTGGTAAGGGGAACAGGGAAGGGGGAAAGGGTAAGTGGGGAAGGGGATAAAGTAAAAGTCTTATTATTTGTTTGTAACTCGAGTCTCGCACAAGGAGTTCAAGAGGCGAAGAAGCAACGTCGTAATCTGATCCTAGACAATATCAGGGGTGAATGGGATGAGGGGTGATTGAGGATGGGGTGAGGGGTGGATGAGGATGGGGTGTGGGGTGGATGAGGATGGGGTGAGGGGTGGATGAGGATGGGGTGAGGGGTGATTGAGGATGGGGTGAGGGGTGATTGAGGATGGGGTGAGGGGTGATTGAGGATGGGGTGATTGAGGATGGGATTAGGGATGAAAAGGAATGTGGTCAGGGGATGGATGAGGATGGGGTGAGGGGTGGATGTGGATGGGGTGAGAGGTGGATGAGGATGGTGTTAAGGAGGGAAGGGAAGGAGGTTAGGAAGGCAGTGTTGAGGAGGAGAGGGAAAGGGAATGGAAGATATGGAAACTACTTGCTGAGGGAAGAAATGGGGAAGGGGAAAAATGGAAAAAGTTCGATTGGGAAGGAAATGGGGAGGAAAGTGTGAAGGACAGTATTCTGAAGAGGGAGAGGTTGGGGAGCTAGGGGGGAAGGAGAGTGGGGAGGAACAGATGGGGGAAGAAAGGGATTGGGAAGGAAAGGGGAGAGAATGGGGAGGGGAAAAGGAGATTGGAGAATGAGAGGAAGAGGGGAAAAAAAAGGAAGGTGGTGAAAGGAAGAAAATGGGTTGCAATACTGGAGAGAGAGAGAGAGAGAGAGAGAGAGAGAGAGAGAGAGAGGTAAGATTAAGATCAGCGTTGCTTAAATATCGCGGCATTAAATTTCGCGAAGGATACTTGAATCGGAAAAATATCGGGGTCGGCCAAGTTGTGTGCGTGCGTGCGTGTGTGTGTGTGTGTGTGTGTGTGTGTGTGTGTGTGTGTGTGTGTGTGTGTGTGTGTGGTGTGTGTGTGTGTGTGTGTGTCTTGGTGAAGATGCCAAAGCTGTGGAAGTGCCAGGATAGTACAGGGTTAAAATATGATAAAACACACACACACACACACACACACACACACACACACACACACACACACACACACACACACACAGATAGGCAAAGGCAGAAAAAATGTGGTCGAATAACAACCACTGGAGGGAAAAACCAGATGAAAAACAAAATTGATGAGACTTCCAAATATTAAGAATCAAAGAGAGAGAGAGAGAGAGAGAGAGAGAGAGAGAGAGAGAGAGAGAGAATCTAAACACACACAGCGGTAAAACGAGGAAAAGTGGATGAATGGCAGGTCGTCGATGATTTTGAGAGGAAAATTAAAAAAGAAATATAAACATACGAAGTGACCCGATAGAATAATGTCCAAAGATAAAAAAAAAAAAACTAAAAAAAATAACTGATATAAACAAAATGATCCAAAAAACAAACAGAAAACCCAAAGAAACTAAAAAAAAAGCCTAAAAAAACAGGAAAACAAAACCTGGGTAAAAACAAGAGAGAAACAGAAGAGGAGAAGAGAGAGAGAGAGAGAGAAAGAGATGAGAAAACGAGAGGAGAAAAGAGTGAGTGACGGGCTGTGGTTAATTCACAGAGGTCAGACCAGAGGTTAGACTGACTGGTGGTATTTTCTTTTTATTTAGGTTCTTTATTTACCATTCAGTACAAGCCCCAACACTCTGGGGAAAACTGTCGCTGAGGGCCAAGCAGGGAAGGGTGCGTGACAGCAAAGAGGTTACACTGATACGTTCTGGCATAAATGATACAGAAGTAATTATCAATACATGCACAATAATGAACAAAGACATATAATGACATATACATGGTACAAAGTTATTGCAGTAATTATACAGTATATCACTGCCAGTTTGGGAATGAGCAAAGGGATACCTCGATACACACATATGGACATACGTATGCAGAGAGAGGCACATAACAGAGGCTCTGTTTTGCTATAGAAAATGGGCGGTAATTATATATTAAAAAAAAAAAAAATGGGGTGACTGACAAATTCTCTCTCTCTGGTTTATGTTCAGTTTCTGCTTTTGTCTTGCTCTGAACTTATCATTTCCCATTATCTTACTTCATTTACCCGGCCTAATTATGCGTGTAATTAGCGAGATTATGCGTGTAATTCGCGAGTTTATATGCGCGTACTTAAGGAGTTTATATGCACGTAATCACTTCACCAGACTGTTTCAAAACGTGCCACTATGTTCTCTTCCGTCGCCTAGCTCTGATGCGGGGTTGGCCATGAAAAAGTAGCCAGTGCTTCAGTTCTTTTTAATTTTGACAATGTAAAAACCCCCAAAACATGTATTACTCATCAAATTACTCAGCTGGCATGATATGCCACAAAGATACTAAACTGCTTTTGACTGTACAGTATAATAATGTGTCATTTTGTAAACAGTTTTCGTCAGCTTAGTCATCTCTATAAGCATAACACAGAGAAAAAACCTAGACAATTTTACCAGAACCATTCATAAAGCAAGATAAAGAGTGATGAAAATATTTTTCATTCGTTAGTATCCACAAAAGAAAACATATCAAGCACCAGATTTGGCAGCACCCTTCGATGTGCTACCCTGCCTGACGTACGACTTTTCAAAACAATACCTGGACCTGTTGCCGATCTTAGCAGTTTAGGTCTAACAAGAAATTTGTGCGTGCAGTTGCTGATTGCAAATCGGACTCTCCGAAAAGCGCCAAAAGCTCCCATTATATGGCTAATGCGAAGGGATGCTGTGGTTATGGTGTCGTACCGCGCTGCCACTTGTTTTGATTAAAGTGGCTGATTCACTAACTAAGCAATCGTTAAGTACATTACTTTCAGTGGGGCAGTTAACTTCTTTAAAGCATGCTAAAACACACACATCAGAAGTCCTGAAGGTAATCTTCTTTTACTAATTGCACACGATTTATTAAAATTATATATAAATAGACCACACTATTTCAATCCCCGAGCTACGACTGACTAAGAATATCTGAAAGCCTGGTTATTCTTTCTTTACAAGAATGTATACGCAACTGACTGAATTGGAAATAAGATTCCTATAAATAACAACATTATTATTAACTTACGCACTATTTTACAGGTCTCTAATACCCCGCAAAAATATTTAATCGAGGCTGGGCGATGCTAGACCACCTGGCGGCATACCCGTGAAACAGGGTCTGGTAAAGCGTCTAATTGGCGAGTTTATATGCGCGTAATTAGCGAATTTTGCGAGGTCGGAAAATGGGGTCAAGTGGAGGTCAGGTTGGAAATTATGATCTCAGAAAATGCAGTGACACTTTAAGATATCTGATGCTGTGTCGTTATCATCATTATCATCCATTATCCTCCTCCTCCTCCAACTCCTACTCTCCTCCTCCTCATCATCATCATAATCATTATTATCACCATCATCATTATCATCTTCCTTATCCTCCTCCTCTTCCTCATATCATCATCATCATCATTATCCTAATCCTTCTCCTCCTCCCCCTTCCCATCATCATCATCATCATCATCATCAGCAGCCAGGTCTCTTTTCCCGCCTAAGAATGCGGCGAAGTCGAGTCGAGAAAGCACGAAAAATCTCAAGTCATTCACGATAATTTTCACTGGCTTAGGGCTGGGTTTCCTACTTAAGCTTGTACCCTAAGAAGGACAATTACACTTTCAGAAAACACCCCTGAGAAAAGAGGAAAATGAGCAAAATACCTGACACACAAAATATTTATTATTATGTTAAACTAAGATTTTTTTTTTTTAATGGGCTCCGGCTTGGGTTTCCTTCTCATGTTTATACCTTAAGGAAAAGAAGGAAAATTACGTCTTGGGAAAATTCTGCGGCACTTAAGAAACTTGATACAGAGACACTTCACGGCATTTTTCAGTGGCTAAAGGCAGTGTTCTGCTTCTTGATTTATACTCTAAGAAAAAGATAAGATGTTAAGGTGGATATTGGCTGCTAAAAATACACACAAATTACCTACGGGCCTACCCACCTGGTTACCTATTATCCTACCCACTTACCTACCTGTCTACCTACTTACCTACCGACCTGCCTACATACCAATTTACCTCCCAAGCGACCGGCCCACCTACTTACAGTACCTATTAACCTACCTACCTACCTACTTACCAAACGACCTTTCCATCTACCAGTCCACCTCCCATGTTTCCGACCTACCTACTTACCTGCCTACCTACCATCTTCCTTTGCTTTGTACTGCTTAGGTAAAATAAAAATAAAAAATGTTAGTTTCCAACCTATCGTTCTTTCTTCATCGCATAAAAACAGGGATTTGATTAGGTTAGGCTAGATCCACCATAGCAGAGACGCAGTTAGATAAAATAAGATTAGAAAAGTTTAAGCTAGGTTAGGCAGGGAGGAATACAGAGAGGTTTGGTTAGGAAATCATCATCATCATCATCAAATTCAATAGGGCAGTACAACCCCCTTCTCAATAATAATAATAATAATAATAATAATACAGTAATACTAAGTAAAAGAATAAGTTGCTAATAAACTGTTTCCTTCAGTTTGTTTCTCCCTTCACTTTTAATTAACTGAGGTCAATTAAGAGATCCAGTTAGTGCCGTGACAATAATTACACCAACACTACTGAATTTTTCTGACCTGGCCTGGCGACCTAACCTACTCTTATTTCGATGACCTGACTTCCGATACTGACCTCACCACTCATCCTACTTTATGATTACCTGACTTCCTGGCCTGAGATTAGATCCTGACCTGTCCTAATCTCACACTAATTTCGACGACTTAATTTTTTGAACTGACGACCTAACTTATTTTTATTTCAGTGACCTGGCTTCTGACCTGACCTGACGGGGCAAACACTAACTTCGGTGACCTGACTTCCTAACCTGACCGACGAACACTCAATTTCGGTGACCTGACTTCAGCTGGATGTAGAGCTGTCGCATCATCTTTTTCGGCCACTGAGCTACTTGAAATAAGCTACAAAAGGAAGAAAAACTGAGCCAACGTAAAGTAAAGGCAGTAGAACACACACGGCATCCTCAGTCTGAAGGTGTTCAAAATTATTCTCCTCGGGTACAAGCACGGATGACAGGCGCATAAATAAATGACAAGCGGATAACTGGCACATGCATACTCGTAAATGACACATGGATAAATGACACGTGCGTATATGACACGTGTTCTCTTGCTATAAGCCAATCTCAGTCTGTCTTTTGATCCAGTCAGAGCTCGTCCCCAAGACTTACTGTAAATTATTCTCGTCCTCGTCCCGTAATCCACTTGGGCGTGTACCTACCTCAGCGTGACCCCTCGCCTTTGTACCTGTGTAACAACATCCGCTTAGCTCCATACCTTCTCAGACGTTTCTTTGGTCACACGCACAAACACTGACAAACATACGCCCACAAACACACACACGCACGTAAACAGTACGGTACACACACACACACACACACACACACACACACACACACACACACACCAACTATCAACGACCTATGAAACAAAAACCACTAAAACTCAGTGAGTGTTTTCCAGTCCCGTGACCTCACCTTCCTTTTCAACTAACCCCTTCTTGACCTTTCTTCCTTACTATGACCTCCACATGACCTGCTCTCCCCCTTTCTATGACCTCGTGACCTATTTCCTCCTGACTTTGACCTCCTCCGACTACCAAACCCACGAGGGAGTTCAAAGCTATAAAAGAATACAAAGGAATGCAAGAAGAAATCACTGGAGAAAGGGAGACATTATTCTTTTTATGATCAATTTTCTTTTACTACGATTTTCACTTGACTTGTTGCCCCTCAGTACGACCTCAAGTTGACCTGTTTTTTCACTTTAACGACCCTACTTGACCTCTTTTCCCCTTTAAAGCTTTATTTGACCTGTTTCCCCTTTGCAAGACCTGTGACCTGTTTTCCCCTTAGTACGACCTCTGACCTGTTTCCCCCTTAGTACAACCTGTGACCTGTTTTCCCCTCTGTACGACCTGTGACCTGTTTTCCCCTTAGTACGACCTGACCTATTTTCCCCGTACTACGACCTCCAGTTGCCCTGTTTCCCCTTACTAACCTTCTTTCATCCGTACTGTCTTTCACTGTGACCCACTTTCCCCTTCAAGTGACCTGCTCTCTCTCTCTCTCTCTCTCAATCCTTGTGTATCTCGGCTTGCATCTTTTGTCCATTTTTTTTTTCTGCACCAATACTCTCCCAAATTCTCTCTCTCTCTCTCTCTCCCTCTCAATCCTCGTCTATCTCAGCTTGTATCTTTCTTTTTTTTCCATCTATATTCTCCCCCCCCCACTCTCTCTCTCTCTCTCTCTCTCTCTCTCTCTCTCTCTCTCTCTCTCAATCCTCGTCTATCTCAGCTTGTATCTTTTATTTTTTTTTCTGCACCAATACTCTCCCCATTCTCTCTCTCTCTCTCTCTCTCTCTCTCCATGACCCAATTACCTCAGACCCTTGAGGTAAATACCCTAACCTCCTGAAGCTACCTGAAGACCGCAATTTTAAGCCTCATGATTCTCTATTGCCCTTTCCGTATGACCTGTTTCCCCCTCGAACCATCCACTCATTTGATAGAACGAAAAAAAGGCAGAAGAG
>NC_136974.1:32548995-32571495 GCF_032717465.1 Coenobita brevimanus
TTCACCAAGCCTTCCAATTCCCCTTCCTCTTCACAATCCAGTATCATCTGCAAAAAACAGCACAAGAAGTTTCCAAACGCTGCCCTCTCTCATTACGGCCTCTCCAACCTCCACTGCTCTACTTTGCATCTCTTTTATAATCGCATCTATTGAACAACTATGGAGACATAACACATCCCTGTTTCAATCCAACATTCAGAAAAATTCACTCAGTTCACCATCCATCCACAAGCACTGCAACATCAGAACCCTCACACATACTCTTCACGGCATTCAACAGCTTCCCATTTACTCCATATACTCTTGATATTTTCCACAATCCTTGTCTATCCACCCTGTCATATGCTTTCTCCAAATCCATTTATTGAACAAAAAAATTACGATAAAAAACCACAATAACATGAAATCAAAGGTTTTTGCTTAAGTGAAAAATATGGTGAAAAAACAAAACAAAAAAACATACATGGTGAATAAATGGATATATGACTCAAATTTTCTATGTAATGTGACGATAGATCAACTTTGTCTATTTTTTTTGCTTTGTGTGTGTGTGTGTGTGTGTGTGTGTGTGTGTGTGTGTGTGTGTGTGTGTGTGTGAACTATGTGGAAGCGTGCGAGTGGAAAGGTTCTATGTGGACGGGAAAATGTCTATGTGGAAGGGGGCTTGTGGAAAAAGATGTGGAATATGTGGAAGGGAGTTTGTGAAAAATGGTTTAGAAAATGATTTACAGAATAGAGGATGGGAGACTAAAAAGATTCATTGCCAGAAAAATGTGGACCCCTTGCAACAAAAGGGAAAAATAATATATGGGAAAAAAAACACAAACGAAACAAATAATGAATAAAGTTAATCTGCAGCCCTACCTTTTGTTATTTTCTCTCTCTCTCTCTCTCTCTCTCTCTCTCTCTCTCTCCTTCAACGTGACCACAATAAACTAATT
Organism: Coenobita brevimanus; assembly: GCF_032717465.1. Lineage (NCBI taxonomy): Eukaryota > Metazoa > Arthropoda > Malacostraca > Decapoda > Coenobitidae > Coenobita > Coenobita brevimanus. Next base: position 32,549,937 of record NC_136974.1, read on the forward strand.
TCACCATTATAGAGCATCCTCACATCCCCTTCTTCCTCCCTCTATCAATCTCCCTCTTTCTCTTTTTCTGTGTCCCTTTCTCCCTCTCTCTTTCACCCCTTTTCTGCACTCTTCTCTCCTCGCCCTCTCTCTCATCTACGCTCGTCCTCCTCCTCTCATTTTCCCCACCATCTCTCTTTCTCTCTCTCTCTCTCCCTTTATCCTGTACGCAAAACACAAGCATTTAGCGTAAGCACAACAAACCAGTTCATTGCACCATTACAGGCTGAATTCCAAGACCCCTTCTCTCTCTCTCTCTCTCACTTTACCTCACCTTCATCCTAACATTTTGTCTGTCTGTCTGTCTGTCTCTCTCTCACGTTACCTCACCCTCATCCTTACATTTTGTCTGTATCTGCCTCCCTCAATTCCTCTCTCTCTCTCTACCTTACCTTTATCTCACATTTTGTCTGTATATCTCCCTCAATTTCTCTCTCTTTTACCTCACCCTCATCCTTACATTTTGTCTGTATCTGTCTCCCTCAATTCCCCCTCCTCTCTCTCTCTCTCTCTCTCTCTCTCTCTCTCTTTCACATTTCCCTTACCCTTTCTCTAGCCCTCAAACTATTTCCTTCACCATTTCTGTAGCCCTCAATCCCTCTCCCTCACCCAGCCCTCGCCCATCTCTCCCTCACCCTTCGCAAAACGCCAACATTTAGCCTAAGCACAGCCAAAGCATTTCATTGCCCCATTACAACCCAGAATCCCAAGGCCCTCAACCCGCCCATGGCCGACGGGGATGGGCCAGGGCTCCGCTAATTACAAAAAGCCATTCTCTTTTGGATTTTGTAGCGGAATTTTAGGTTTTTGTATTTTGTTGGTGTTGGGGAAGATTTTTACGTATATTTATTTAGTGCCGGATTTTTAGTGCTCTTTTTCAGTGACCGCGGTGCTCTTGCCTGAAGTGTGGTGTGTATATATATATATATATATATACTCGCACACACATCTATCTATCTTTTATCTATCTATAAAACCTGTGTTCACGTGCGTGCGGGCGTCGGGGGTGGGGAGGAACTGCGTGCATAAGCATGTGTAGATACATTTCAGATCTTTCCATCTTGCCCTCTTAGCAACTTTATACAAATCTGTGCTAGCCCTGAGGCACTGTGGGTCACAAAAGTATTGGTACACAGGGAGTCCAATACCTATCGAAAACATTCGATAAGCTGTTGATGTTTACCAACGTCTCGTTGTTCATGAACAATGTCTGTTTATATAAACATAACATTTGCTGTATGTCTGCAAGAGGATAATGTTACCTGGCGACATATGACACTTCCCGACATCAGGGCTACCAACGTGTTAGGTCGGACACTAATATTTCAGTGACATTCGTTCTGTGCTCCCAAATGTTTCACGCACACTATGCACCGATACTTTTGTGACCCATAGTACACTAGTATGTACGAAAACTTAAAAGGGAATGATGAATGCTGACAAATCCCGCATTCCGCCGGGGAACAGCGAACGCGTAAGAAACAAATAAAAAGTTTTGTGCCTGTGTGTGTTTACATGTGCTCTTGTGCGGAGAGTCAGTTTATGCATTTCGGTGAGTTTGTACACCTGTGCATTTTCATATATATATATATATATATATATATATATATATATATATATATATATATATATATATATTTATATATATAGGAAAAAGGTTATCATAAAGAAGTTGGTTGGTACTCTTGGGGAAAAAAAAAACGTAGCAAAAATGTTATCGTAAACAAGTGGCTAAACATTCCTATGAAAAAAAATAATGTAGAAATAATGAAAAACGCATCATTGTACAGAAGGGTCTATTTTTCCTTTACAGTAAACAATAAATAGAAAAAAAAAAGGTTCTGCCTACTGCCTATGACCTCCAGTCTTTTAGCCTAAACGCCATGTGTCCTGATATCTCGAAATGAATGGATCTTGAATTTGGTTCTCTGTTATTTTCTTTTTACTTGGAGGAAACAATCTAGCGGGCTTCTGGCCTTTGGTTCCTTCTTCTTTGTCCAACCCCCCCCAAAAAAAAATAAAAGATGTTATTAGTTTTTAAATCAGGAGGATAGGTAAGAAAAAAAAAAAAAAAAAAAAAAAAAAAAAAAAAATCAAACAACATCCAACTTTTCCTGAAGCTACCACAAAAAAATACAGAAAAATAAATATACGAATACATGAAATACGCAAAAAAAAAAATAAATAAAAAATAAACTACGTAAAAATACACTACGCACAAATATTAATAAAACTACGCAAAAATAAAATAAGTAATCGACGCCAAAATAAGTTAACTACGCAAAAAAATAACTAAATAGGCAAACTACGCAAAAATTCAAAGAGTGAAAGGAAGCCTCTGGAGAATTATATATGGAGGGAGATATTTCACGCCGGGAATAATACTCAGCGGAAAGAAATTATGCGGAATAATTCAGGCGGCAGTGGCTGGGAATGAGCAATAAATAAGCAAAAATGAGGCAAAATTAATGGGCTTGAAAACTATTTATAATCGTGAAAAAAAGGAAATAAAAAAGGAGATAAAATAACCTTTGAATCTACATAATAACTAGTAGTAGTAGTAGTAGTAGTAGTAGTAGCAGTAGCAGTAGTGGTAGTAGTAGTAGTAGTAGCAGTAGTGGTAGTAGTAGTAGTAGTAGTAGTAGCAGTAGTAGTAGCAGTAGTAGTAGTAGTAGTAGTAGCAGTAGTGGTAGTAGTAGTAGTAGTAGTAGTAGTAGTAGTAAAAATAATAATAATAATAATAAAAATAATAAAATAATAACAATAATAAAAATAATAATAATAATAATAATAATAATAATAATAATGCAGAAGTTACTGTAAAGTAAGATGGAAAAAAAGATATTAGTGGAGTGGGAGTTAAGGAGAAAGATAAGAACATTAGAACCGAGAGAGAGAGAGAGAGAGAGAGAGAGAGAGAGAGAGAGAGAGAGAGAGAGAGAGAGAGAGAGAGAGAGAGAGAGAGAGAGAGAAGTAGATATAAGAAAAGAAAAACTTAGAAATGAAAAGAGTAAAAAAGACAATTAAATAAATGGGAGAGGAAGGAGGGATGAAACAGGACGGGAAGCAAGAAGTGTGAAATACAGAGTAAGAAATATAGTGAGATGTATTAGGTGGGGTAAATATTCAGAAAAAAAATAAAGGATAAAAAGACTGAGATGAGCGGGCGAGGAAGAAAACAGGGCGAGAAGCATGAGGTGTGAAATACAGAGTGAAATTAGTGTGAGAAATACAGATTGGGAGATACAGTGAGAAATATAGTGTGCGAAATATAGAGTGAGAAGTATTGGGTGGGGCAGAGTGTAAGTGGTGGGCGGTGTCAGAGTGAGAGTGTGAGAGGTGTTGAATGGGGTGTCTCTAAAAGCCTGGAGTGGTGGGTGTGGGTGCAAGTGTATATCAGCATGTGTATTGTCGTCCTGTGGTGTGTGTGTGTGTGTGTGTGTGTGTGTGTGTGTGTGTGTGTGTGTGTGTGTGTGTGTGTGTGTGTGTGTCCAGTTTTAGCCAAAGACTGAGCAAACTACACACCTCATTACAAACACACCCACCTAATATTAAAATGTCTAAGTCAACAAAGGTATATTTTTTCCAAAGTTAAATATACAAAAAAAATCCTGTCTCTAAAATGGGATCTTATTGAATATCAAAATATACAAAAAAAATCCTCTCTCTAAAATGGGATCTTACTGAATATCAAATTTTATCTACAAGGCGTGTCATATAACAGAAAATAGATATTGCCTTTTTTTTTTTTCTTTCAGGTTCTCAGATCAAAAGAGTGAATTTACTACAAACAATGGAGCAAAAAAAATAAATAAATAAATAAATTACTGTCTATCTAAAGTTTGACAGACAACCAGTTTATTACAATTATAAAAACGTCCAAACTAGAAAAAAATATATGATTGTCGAAACGTAAAGATATTTCACAAACGAAATTTCCGATCTTTTTTTTCCCCTTTCAGATTATTTGAAGAGGCGTGACAATTCTTTATAGTTAAAAAAAAAATAATAATAATTTCAAACGCAAAGCAATTTCAGTGAAAAAAAAAAAAAACGCAAAAAAACGCCATTATTTGCGACCTCCGAGAGCTAAGAATAAATACAGCTTTCGGAACTTTTACTAAAGATGAAAACCTGAGGAAAAAAATATATATATTGCTCAAAACTTGTGTTCGTTCATGGTTTTACGTGTTTCCATTCTCTCTCTCTCTCTCTCTCTCTCAAACATTACTACCTCTTCCACACTGTCTCCTTTCTCGCCTTCCTATCTCACGCACCGCACCCTTTTTCACATATTCCTCTCTCTCTCTCTCTCTCTCTCTCTCTCTCTCTCTCTCTCTCTCTCTCACACACACACACACACACACACACACACACACACACACACACACACACATGAACAAACTATGAAAAACAGCTATATTTATTCAACAAAAAAATCATCCCTTCACGCAACACAAACAAAAATTCAATGCATCTTTTATTTCCAGGTTTTATTTTCACTTTATTTTTATTCCCTTACCACGGCCACTACCTACCTCATTAGCCTCTCAAGGTAACGCCAGGATTCCATTTCACCTGCCTTAAGACTCTTTTCCACCGTCTCAAGCCTCTTTTCCCCCTCCTCCTTCCTCCTTCCTCTTCAAGACTTTTCCCTCCTCTTGTAACCTCTTTTCCCCCCCTCTTCCTGTTCTTCTAGATTTTTCCCCTTCTTTAAGACTTTTCCCCTCCTCTTCTCTTCAAGACGGTTCCGCTCCTCTTCCATCCTCTTTCCATCTCCTCTTCAAGACTCTTTCCCCCCCCCTTCCTTCTTCCTCCTCTTTTAAGCCTTTTTCTCCTCTTCAAGACTTTTCCCCTCCCTCTATCCTCTTTTCCACTCCTCTTTCTTCCTCTTCAAGAGTCTTTCACCCTTCTTTTCCCTCCTCTTTCCTCCGTTCTCCTTCTGTCCCCTCTTTTCCCCTCCTCTCCTGCGTCAAGCTTCCATTTTTCCTCCTCTTCCCCTCTCCCACTCCCTCCATACTCTCCTTTTTCTCTCTTTCCTCTCACTTCTCCCCTCTTTCTCTCTCTTCTCTCATTTCCCCTCTTTCTCTCTCTTCTCCTCTCACTTTCCCCCTCTTCCTCTTCTCTTCTCCTCTCACTTTTCCCTTCTTTCTCCTCTCCTCTCTCACTTTTCCCTTCTTTCTCCTCTGCTCTCACTTTTCCCCATTTCCTTTTCCCCCTCTTCTTGTCCTTCCTCACTTTTTTTTCTCTCTCTCCCACCTCTGAAGCATCATTTTCTTATACACACGCTCCTCTTTATATTTCCTCTCCTCCATCTCATCATATTTTTTTCACTTATTTTTGTTATTTTTTACTTCCACGTTCTCCCTATCGCTTGTCTCCCATTTTTCACATTATCTTCTCTCGCCATCTCTCACCCTCCCACGTAGAGACAGACACACATATGGATAGACACACACACACACACACACTCACACACACACACACACAATTACTACCTGTTCTTGCATCTTCCCTCATCAACACCCTTTCATCCCTTCAGTAGTTTCTCTCTCTCTCTCTCTCTCTCTCTCTCTCTCTCTCTCTCTCTCTCTCTCTCTCTCTCGTAACCACTTAGGAGCTATTCCCTTCCACTTCACGCCTCCTCATCCCACGCCTCACTCTCATTCCACTACTGCTTCCTCCATGAGCCTCATCCCATTACCCAAAAAAGTAAAAAAAAAAAAAAAAAAAAAAAAAAATTCCTTGCTTCAACCCTTCCCCCCTTCCTTAAACTGAAGACCAATTTTCTTTTTGTTTCATTTCTTTCAGCTCTTTTCGTTCATTTTCTTTTATTTTCTCGTCCTGTTTATGGGTCTCCTTCCTAATTCTTGTCTTTTTCTTTGGCGCTTTTCATGTCATAATTTTCTTCCATATTTTTTTTTTTCAGCGTGAGACGATTTCATCATCATTATCATCATCATCATCACCATCAACAACAACAGTATCACCATCACCACCACCAACATCATCATCATCACCACAGCCACAACCACCACCACCACCACCATCACCATTACAACCACCACCACCACCATCATCATCATCATCGTCATGATCATCCAATACACTACATTTCTCAAATCAAAAACAGGTCAGTGAACATTAATACATGATCGAATACACAGCTTGGTAAATATCGTCATCACTTACACAAACACCGGCCAAAATCTGATTAAGTATTTTGACTTCAATCACACACACACACACACACACACACACACACACACACACACAGCTCAGGGCGAGGATGTAATAACGATAAAGGACAAACGATTTATGTCTATCTTCTCACGCACTCGTGAAAACAAAAAAGAAAACCATTAAATAAACTACTACTACTACTAATAATAATAATAACAGAACAAGAAAAAGGAAAGGAAAAGATAGAAGTGGAGGAGGAAAAAAGAAAACAAGGAAAAGATGGTTGTGGCGGAGGAGGAGGAGGAGGAGGGAAACAAAAGACGAGAGGAAAAAGAATAGCAAAAAGAAAAGAATACATAATAAAAAGTCAGCTCACCAATCCATAAGAAGAACTGAAGGAAAAACACGTAACACACACCACACATCTCCGGCTGGCTGACTGACTGACGATTAGCCCTCTGCTCCTCTCACTTGCCTGTCTCTTGGCTAGTTGGGGTCTCCCAGTCGCCATCTTGAATCTCTTCACTTAGATTTTTCCCACTTTCTAGCTTCCGATTTTCCAAGACGCTGTGGGAGAAAGAATAAAGTCAGATTCTAGTGCGCTAAAAGTTCTAGTGCGGTTAAATTCAAGTGCGGCTAATTCTAGTGCGGTTAAATTATAGTGCGGTTAAAAGTCTAGCAGGGTTCATTTCTAGCACGGTTAAATTAGTAAACTTTGGTCAAAATCGTCCTACTACATGGCATCACCTGCGTCTCCTTTTCCACCGTACGTCTGGCAACTAATTTACCTGAGAGTGACTATCCACGCCACCTATCACCCATCCTTGGCAACTAATTTACGTGAACAGTGACTTTCCTCACTACCTATCACCTCCTATCCTTGACATCCTTCACTACGATAACCTATCTTTCTCTTACTCTTATCTCCCGACGCATAGATAATGTTAGGATAGACTGTAGGGGAGGAAAGGCTACCTGCGCTACATCTCGCCTCCTATCCTTCACTACGATTGCCCATCCTTACTCATCTCTCGACGCTCAGATAAAGTTAGGACAGGCAATGATGGTTGAAACAGCCTTTATTAACAGCATTCCCGAAAAATGATCTCCCTTAATCTAGATAAAATCGTCGACTGGTGGCTAGATTAAAAGGAAGAAACGTATGACTGAACAGGTGTTATTTCTAAACCCACTAAACTTAATTTTTTTCCCACTACTATCTCTTATCTTCACTTTCTCTAATCTTTTGTTATCGCAGTTTAATCTTAATTCTTATCCCATTAATCTGATCTCTATCTTCACTTTCTCTTTTGTTCTCGTGGTTTTGTGACTACACCGCGACCACGTGGCCCGCTCCAACAACACCAGACACTCCCACTACACCCTTCTAACTCGACAACTCTAACTATGCTCTGCACTTCACCAATATCTAACCTACAAACAGAATGATAAATACAGTATATCAACTCACCAAATAGTAAATAAGCGGAGAAAACACGGGAAAACACTACACCGTCCAACTACCCACGCGGTTTGCCGGCTCACTGTGTCTCACATCCCTCCCTCCCCCTTTCCTCCTCCTCCCCCCCCCTCCCACAGCCTCCTTCCTACATCCCCCTCCCCCACCCGCCCCAGACCCCGACCACCACCTCGTCTGATGCCAGATGGACGAAAGTTTGGGGTTACATGAAAATTTCCAACTAAAGTTCTTTTATCATACGCTTCCAAGATTAACTCTGTCCTGTTGTGTAAGTAGGGGTTGTTAAACTAACGAAATAAGTAGTTATAAGATCAAAGATTAAGAGGTACGTAATTATGTATACGGCACACCTGGACTTAGCCTCCTCAACATCGTACATCCGGCAAGCATTTTCTCCCCTCGACCACCGCATCAGATCCTCACCAGCTCGAATCCTTGACACGTGTTAGCGAAGCAGTAACGAAACACACCTATCTAGTAACTGCGTGTGATAAAGGTGAGATTACTGGATAAGGCGAACGGAAGATGAGGGCTCCTACACTTCTTCATCCCGTCCTTACTCCTCACACACAGATACCTGATACATGAGTGTCTGGGGCTACTGCTTCGTTTGTACCTGTCTCGCATTCGGTGGTTCGGAAGTACGAGATGAGTGACTAAAAGAGAGACTTACCTCACGTACACACTCTCCTCATCTCATTTCGCTTTACCTCATCATCTTTTACACTCTAATAATTCACAGCAAACCTTCTCCACTCAACACAAACTTTCAAACCCATACTTCTCCACTCAACACACACTTTCACACCCATACGTCTCCATTCCTTACACAGTTTCACACTTACGCTGGCCACCCATAAATGAATTCGGTTACTCAGACGTGTTAACAGATGCACAAACATTACTCACTCGTCTTTTTTTTATTCCTAACATCCCACATTACTTTATTCAGCTTAGGAAAGATGAGGGAAAAAAATCTCTCACGTTTCCGGGGGTTTCAAACGATATCCAATAATCTTTCAGCTCGAGGATAGGAAGGGCGTCCTCGGTTTGAAGGCGTTGATCCTGCTTCCCGCAATATTTACACAGCACGAGACAACCGCGTCTCCTGGTCACTCACACCAGCAGGCAACCAAACATACACAACATACATCTATTAAACCATATAAACAAATGCACATACACCCCCTCCAACACACACACACACACACACACACACACACACACACACACACACAGCATCACTAATATCTACCAACCATACACTCCCATACCCTTAACAGTTCAACATTCCTCCCTTAAAATATCCTCTGGACTGTGAACGAAAAAAAAAAAAAAAAAAAATCGTGTGGCAAAACGTACAGTAATATTATCTAAGCAATTACGTAACATGGAAGGATGGCACGTTAAAACACATGTCAAATCCAAAAGTCTATCCAAAACAAAATAAAATCGACTGTAATTAGCAGAAATAAAGCAAGATGGCCGTCAGCGCAAGAAGGAGGTTAGCGGCCATTACAAAGCACGTGAACAATGCGCAGGATTTTAACGCATCGATTTCACAAGACAAATTAGCATATCTACTTCATACTGGGTTAAAAATGAGCCGTATCTAATCCGAAAATAAAAAAGTAGCGGTATTTTAACTCACCAACTAGCGATTACGTAGGGAGGACACAGGTCAAAGAGTCACACTTCAAGGCCACACGCTCTTTACCTGCTCACTGTCTGTCTCCCTCCCTCCATCCTTCCTCCCCCAACCCTCCCTCCTCTCCTCCTCCCCCACCCCCCCAACCTCCCGGCCCTCCATCCCTTCTCTCTCCCCCACCACCTCTCCTCCTCCATCCCTTCTCTCTCCCTCACCACCTCTCCTCCTCCATCCCCCTCAGCCTCTCCCTCCTCTCTCTCCCCCCACCGCTTCCCCCTACCCTCTCAGTCTCGCCTCCCTGAATGCACTGCCCGTCTAACCGTACCTTGGGTCACGTCAGAGAAAATTCCACCTATTAATAACGTCCAATTTTTACTTATTACCACTATCCATACATGTTACACCTTCACCTGGATTTTAGGGGAAGTGACTGTGTTTTGGAGGAGGTGGTTAGTTACGAGGAGACGTAGTAATTGGTGGGTAGTTATGTCAAAATTGGTAACTCGAACTGCCTTTGCATCATCGTACGTCTGACAAGCATATCTTAACTAAAATGCTCTCTCTCTCTCTCTCTCTCTCTCTCAATGACCAGTCACCAGTCGCATACACTATATACCCTTACACTTCATCATCTCTGCATCAAACAACCCGAATGAAAAGTACAGTACAGCATTAAAAGTACAGCACTGAATTATAAGTACAGTATAGAATTAAAAAGTACACTGACAAATGAAGTACAGTAATTTAACTCACCAATTACGGAATACGGAAGAAATACGAAGGTGATACAAGGAACACCACACACCTCAACTCAACACACACACACACACACACACACACACACACACACACACACACACTCACACACACACACACACGCGCGCGCGCATCTTGCCAGCCCACTCTCTGCCTTCCCCCCATCCCTCCCTCCACCCCCACAATCCCCCAACCCCTCTCTCCTCCCTCCTCTCATCTCCAACCCCTCCTAACCCCCCACCACTTCCCATACCCCTCCTAAGAATACAATGCCCGATTGGAGGTTAGGAATTGTTAGGAACTGTTAAAAGACTGTCCTGAAAATGAATTATATGTTTTTTCACACTCCTCGCCTCATCATATGTATAATTCCATCGCTGTTATACATTTAATTTCTCCCGATATTTACTCATTTTCCCATACATGCTATCTTATCATCTCCTTATCTCCTACCATCATCTCCTCATACTGCAATCTCAGAATCATCATCTCCATGTCCATTTCTCAATACTCTATCTATCTATCTATCTATCTATTGCCAGACGTCTTAATCCCCATATGGGGTGCCCACAAACAAATCGCCTCCAAGTCGCCCTGTTCCCCGCCATTTCACTGCCCTGCTCCCAACTCACACCCCCCATCTCGCATAAACCTCTCCACTCCATCCCTCCATCTCATCCTTGGCCTCCCCCTCCCCCTGTCCCCCTCCACCTCACTCACATACTCTCCTCGTCAGTGTCTCAATATTACTGGCATAATATTAGAGTCTACTATTCCTCAACTATCATCTCACTCTCCTCCACTCGTTATCTCATCAATATCTCTCACTCCATCTCTCATGATTTTTAACGTGCTTTCCACCCTCATCCTTTTTTGTCTTTTCATTCTCTCGTTATCTAATCATTATCTCTCACTCGTTTTCTTGTGACTTTTATCCCTTCCCTTATTATAATCATTATCGCTCGTCATCTCATCACTCCCTTTCCCATGTCTTATTCCTGTCTTATCACTATCTCTCACACTCTCTCATCATTATCTCTCAAAACATCTCATCATTACTTCTCACACCATCTCATTATCTCAAACCATCTCACCAACATCTCTCATATTATATCATCATTATTACTAACACCATCTCATTATCATCACTCAAACCATCTCACCAACATCTCTCATATCATCATTATCTCTCTATCTCATCAATATCTCTCTATCTCCCACGACATTTAACATACTTTTCGTCCTCCTCCTCTTCTTTATCCCGGGGTTCATTTGCAGTCCTTGGGCCCTCAGAACTTTCCCGTGGGCGCTCAAACGGAAATACCATCTTGCCTCATTTTATGTATATTGAAGCAGTCCCCCCCTGAGCCTCCGTTTTCTTTTCCATTTTTTTTTTTAACTTTTCTCATCAGGTGACTATTTTTATTCGTTCCTTTTTTCACGCCTCTCTCTCTCTCTCTCTCTCTCTCTCTCTCTCTCTAACTCATCAGGTTTCCAAATTTGTTCGTCTCTCTCTCTCTCTCTCTCTCTCTCTCTCTCTCTCTCTCTCTCTCTCTCTCAGATTATGAAGTTCTGGCTGTAGGTAGGTGAAGTTAGAAGAGGCTATATAAGATCAGATTACCAACAATATAATGTAAGAAAGCAATAAAACATCAACATTTCTTAGTTTTTGCTTAAGACAAGTTATAAATACTAAGAAATTAATAAAGATGCCAATATTTCTTAAGGCTTTATCTTAAGACGGGTTATAAATGCGAAGAAAGTAATCAAGACGTCAAAGGGTTATTTATCAAGACAGGTTATAAATATGGACTCCAAATTTGGTCCTTGTTTTTCACCTCAGCCCCTCTTCCTATGCACTCCACCTCCCTCTCAGGACCCCTCTCCTCTCATTCTGCCCTCTTCACCTCCCTCCTTCTCTCCCTCCTTCCTCCTTCACCCCTCTCGCTCCCTTCTTCCTCCTCCCCTTCACTCCCCACTTCCTCCTCTCCCCTCCCCGCCTTCCTTATTCCCAATCTCTCGCAGTCTTTTACATCCTTACTCCCCTCCTTCTTCACCTCTATACTGTATCTTTCAACCTCTCCACGTCTCCCTCCTAACCCCCTTCCTTCCCCCTCATCTATTACCTATCCCTCTCTACCCTTCCCTCCTACCTTCCTCCCTTCCCTCTTACCTCCCTCCCTCCTCCCTCCTCAACGCACCCCTACCCCTCTCCTAACAAACATTCTCTACCTTCCTAACCCCCCATCTCTCTCCTTCCCAACCACCAGACCCCCTACTCCTGTTTCCCGTCCCCCTATCTCTCACCCACTTACTGCCCCTCACCCTTCCCCCACTCTCTTTCCCCCCACTCCCCCTCCCCCACTCTTTCCCACCCCTTCCACACTCAGGACAAGAGCTTTATACGAATCTTCAGGAAAGCGCCCTTTCCCAACACGTAGAATACCCAACGAGAGGAAACAATATCCTAGACATCATCTTGACTACAAATGATAACCTAGTCAACAACGTTGAAATAGGACCTGAGTTTAGTTCCAGTGATCATCGAACTATACAGTTTAATATTACTACTGAAAAAGTAAAAGAAACGGAGAGCAAAGAAAAGGTCCCAGATTATCGTAGAGCTAATTTCAACAGGCTCAGAGCGCTACTTGCAACTGCAGATTGGAATCAAATGTCTGAAACCGATGACATAAACCAAGCATGGGAAATATTCACCGAAAAATTTAATGAAGTGGTAAAGTCATGTGTGCCACTACGTAACAGACGTCCAGCTGGAAATAGTAAACCAAAGTGGTGGTCCAGTGAAATAAAAAGTAACTTAATAGCCAAAAAACAGGCATACCATAAATATAAAGCTACACAAAATAATGATGATAAATTACAATACGATAATCTACGCCGCACATCGAAAAGACTTATTAAACAAAGCAAAAGAGCACTGGAGATCCACATTGCTAATACGTGCAAATCAAATCCTAAAGAATTTTACAGTTACATTAGAAAGAAAAAGGTTATGACTACATCAATAGGTCCTCTAGAAACAAACAATGGCAGACACACTGAAAATGAGGTCGAAATGGCAAACATTCTTAACGATTACTTTGCGTCTGTTTTTACAGTAGAAAACACCACCAGAAACCTACTGTTACCCACAAACCAAGCAAATAGCACAGTCCTTAGTAACTATGCTATTGATAATAATGATATCCTTTCAGCCATAAATAGTACGGACATAAACAAAACCCCTGGCCCCGATAAAATATCACCGAGAATTCTCAAAGAAGCAAAACATGAGTTACTGCTGCCACTCTCTGTCTTATTCAATAAATCATTAAGTACTGGGAAAGTTCCACGCGAATGGAAACTAGCAAATGTAACACCAATTTTCAAAAAGGAAATGAGTCGCACCCAGGAAATTACAGACCAATCAGCTTAACATCAGTAGTGTGCAAGTTAATGGAAAAAATCATAAGAGATAAAATAGTTAATTATCTAGAAGAAAATAATATAATTAAAGACTCGCAACATGGATTCAGACATCGTCGTTCATGCTTAACTAACCTACTGGACTTCTTCCATGATGTTTACAAATCATACGACGACTCAAGAGCAGTAGATATAATTTACCTCGACTTTCAGAAAGCATTTGACACTGTCCCTCACAAGCGTCTCATGAGAAAAATAGAAGCACATGGAATAAAAGGAAAGACGCTAAAATGGTTACAAGACTGGCTGTCAGACCGAAAACAGCGAGTTGTGATAAACGGAAAGGAATCCAAATGGCGTAATGTGATCAGCGGCGTTCCCCAAGGCTCAGTACTTGGACCGATACTTTTTATTATCTATATAAATGACATTGATGAGGGTCTAAATTGTAAAGTATCCAAATTTGCAGATGATACTAAAATAACCAGTAAAGTCACTTCAAAATTACAGTGGCAGCAGTTACAAAATGACCTTAATACTTTAGCAAGCTGGGCAGAAAAATGGCAAATGAAATTCAACACAGAAAAATGTAAAGTACTTCATATTGGAAGTAACAATGTCCATGCAAATTACAAAATGAACAATATTCAGTTATCAAGTACAGACAGTGAAAAGGATCTTGGTGTGATAATATCAAATGACCTAAAACCAAGCAAGCAGTGTACCGATGCGGTAAAAATTGCAAACAAGCTAGTGGGTTTTATTGGAAGAACTTTCGAGTTTAAATCGGAAAAAGTCATACTTGCCTTGTACAACTCGCTAGTGCGCCCCCATCTTGAGTATTGTGTGCAATTCTGGTCTCCGTACTACAGAAAGGACATTGAAAAATTAGAGAAAATTCAGCGAAGAATCACAAAAATGGTACCACGACTTAGAAACAAACCATATGAGGAACGCCTTGAAGAACTTAAATTATTTAGCCTAACGAAGCGCAGGTTAAGAGGGGACCTTATTGAAGTTTTCAAAATCATGAAGGGATATGACAACTTAGACATGAATAAATATTTTGATATAGACCGGTCTAGTCAAACCAGAAGTAATGGCTGCAAAATCATGGGAAAACGATTCCAATCCCACGAAGCAAAATACTTCTTCTTTAACAGAGTTGTAAATATCTGGAACAGATTACCCTCAGATACCGTGAACAGTATCTCAATTGAGACATTCAAAAACAAATTAGACAAGTATTTGCACGAAAATCCTCAGCTGACTCTTTTTCTGTCCGAATAACTTGCTTTTATAGCTACGGTACATGTAAGTTCATGCCCCCTTAGTCTACAAGACACCCCGTAAACAATGTACCCGTACATAGTGTTGCGTCACGATATTATACATTTTCAATTTATTCGGTGCAAACAAAGCAATATAAGTACAGATTAGGATCTGCACAGATAACCCTGAGTTAACGGTCACTACTCTTACTTTCGACCTGTGATGGGCTGTGGATCACTGAGGGTCCCTGTTAGTCAAGTGACCACCATCGGGATTTTTTTAAATGTACCAGGGGTCACTGCTTCAGGATGAAACTTGTGTACTGTCCCACATGGGAGAGTTCCTTGTCTCAGTGGAGTGAACGGAGCTATTGCCTGATTGACTGCTGCCTACCTAAAAAGCGCCAGGGAAGGTTGCCGCACCACCCCTAAACATCCACTCTGTGCATTGCACATCCACACTGTGCACTGTGCAGTCCCCTTTTATCTAAGACACCCGTCCTATATACTTTTCAGTCTCCCCAGCGCAAAGAAAGCAATATAAGCACAGATTAGGAGCTGCACAGATAACCCTGAGTTAACGGTCACTACTCTTACTTTCGACCTGTGATGGGCTGTGGATCACTGAGGGTCCCTGTTAGTCAAGTGACCACCATCGGGATTTTTTTAATGTACCAGGGGTCACTGCTTCAGGATGAAACTTGTGTACTTGTCCCACATGGGAGAGTTCCTTGTCTCAGTGGAGCAAACGGAGCTAGGGCCTGATTGACTGCTGCCTACCTTAAAAGCGCCAGGCAAGGCTGCTGCACCACCCCTAAACATCCACACTGTGCAGTGTGTAGCTTCCACGTTATGTCCACAGACTTCCCATTAACTCAATGTAACTGGTTTATAATGTCATGCCGCAACTATTATTTTATTTGTTTACTTTCTCTTTCAGGTTACTCTATCGGGTAGCTTATAGATAAAGTATTATAGAATGTGACTTTTCCTTTCCAGTGTTTCCTATAAAATTTCCATGTCAGTTTTTCCATGCTGCATGGTGGTTTTTCTCACTTTTTCCTGGAGGGTTTGGTGGTGGGGGGAGCCTTCTTGCTTTCCTATCCTTATCCTTCAACATGTAGAGTTAGATCTTGTAGTCATAGTTTTCTCTAACAAGCAGCCTCGAAAGGACCATAAGGTCTGTTGCTGTTTGCTTTCCTGTGTAATCCTGTGTAATCCCTCTCCCTCCTTCTACGCCTTCTCTTCCCCCCACCCACTCTGATTCTTTCTCCCTACTTCACGCCACCTCAATATTCTCCCTTTCCATTCCACTCGTCTCCCTCTAAGCCAAACACAACCGTGCCTTATTTCTCTCTCTCTCTCTCTCTCTCTCTCTCTCCACTTTCGCGACACATTCTCTCATTCTTAATTCTAAAAAAAACCCTCCTCTTAGCTCTTCTCTCGTCTCTCTCAGCTTCCTACCGCCTCTCTCTCTCTCTCTCTCTCTCTCTCTCTCTCTCTCTCTCTCTCTCTCTCTTGTAGGTAATCTTTAAGGATACAGTCTCTCACAAGAAAGAAATCCCTGCCAGAACAGATGTACATTATTGAAGTACTATCACACATTTTAGCAAGTCTAATCCCTTGGAAAGAAATTGAAAAAAGTATGCAAACTAGAAAACAAACAGGCAAATCAACAAAACAAAACAATCAATCAGAAATCAGAAACAGGCTTGAATAAATCGCTTAGGTAGGGGTGTTGCGAAGCCTCTTAAATCTATAAAGGCTCAGGTTGATTTTGAAAAGTTACCTCACACCGAAAACCAGGAAAATGAATGAACAAACTGGTATATCACAGCCATCATCATCATCATCACAATCTCAGCATCATCACCACCATCATCATCATCATAAATCTGTACCATCATCATCAAAATCACATCATTATCAACTTTGTTCTATTTAAGGATAATAAAAGAGTAACATAAACACGAATAAATTATCTCCCGAATCCAACCTAAACGCGATGCAGAGAGAGAGAGAGAGAGAGAACCAAATACCCGAAAAAAAAACGAACGAAAGTAACTGGCAATCTGTCCCTGATCTCTTCGTCTGGCAGGCAATTTAGGAACAGAGTGACTTGCATCATAATGTTTCGCTCCATTTCCTTCCTAATTCCACTCTCTTATCGCCTTACTCGTGTGTTGTGGGGACGGCTTTGTGTTATCGATGTCAAACTAGGATCATTTCTTCATTTCTGACTCCTACTGCCACATCCACGCCCATACCAGCAGACTGAGCCGAGCCCCAACACAGAAGAGCGCGATTGACAAGCCATCTTTTCCTAGAATCTTGCTATTATCATTCAATTTTATTTCCTCACCACATTACACCTCACCCTTCCCGTCCCCACACACCCTTCTCCCTCCTCCCCCTCACCGAAACACCCCCACCCTTCTCCTAACACAGCCCCTCTTCCCTCACCCCCTTCTCCAATACACCCCCTCCTATCCCTCACTAAAACACCCCCACCCTTCCCTCCTAACATAGCCCCTCTCCCCTCAACCCCTTCTCCAATACACCCCCTCCTTCCCATCACCAAAACACCCCCACCCTTCCCTCCAACAGAGCCCCCCCCCTTCCCTCATCCCTCTTCTCAAAAACACCCCCTTTCCCCCCACTTATTCCTCTTAAATAAAAGTTGTATATCGAGGACCCTCCCTTCCCCTTCAGAGCCGGAAATAAAATGCATTTCTCATTTCAGGCCTATATATCCTCTTTCTACACACACACACACACACACACACACACACACACACACACACACACACACACTACATCCGTTACCAACACCATCTCTTACACACACACACACACACACACACACACACACACACAATTTTTCTTCTTCCTGTGTTTCTACCTTCCCTAAATACACCCCCTTCCTTTTCACCTCTTTTCTCGCTTCTCAAATCAAATTACAATAAAAAGAAGCACTCTCTCTCTTACCCTTGCAATCACGGTACCATCTCTCTCTCTCTCTCTCTCTCTCTCTCTCTCTCCTAATAATTCATTCCTTTATGTCAATGCTTCACTGTCCTAATCCTTTTCTTAATTTTTGTAAGCACACTACAGACGTTATCAAGACACGCAGTTTTTTACAGATAATAGAGATAACGAAGGCTTATTTATCTTTTTCATGGGCAGAGGCATTGCTATTTATCTTTACTTATTTATTACCTCCCCCAAGGAGGTTATGTTTTAACCCCTGTCCGTTTGTTTGTTGGCTGGTTGGTTTGTGAGCAAGATTACACAAAAACTACCACATGGATTTCCACGAAACTTGGTAGAAGAATGGGACTTGGCCCAGAATAGACTCCATTAAATTTTGGTGCGGATCCGTATACAGGTGCGGATCCAGGATCTTTTTTTTTTTTTTTTTCCATTTTCTTTAACATTGCGAGATACGGCGTTTCTCGACATTTTCGTAATATTGAATGCATCTTATGAAAAAAAAAAAAAAAAAAAAAACAGGCATATTTAGGATGCTGGTATCTACGAATGTGTACGGTTTGGCGCGGATCCATATAAAATTCCGGATCTAGCGGATTTAAATATGCTTTTATAGAGGGGTAGTCTTTTTCCATGTTGGATCAGACGAGTGAATTAAAAGGAACTGCATGTTAGGCCTTGGCGGAGGAATGCACTCAATTGAGTGCCATTCTAGTTTCCTTCTTTATCATTATATATTTGAGAGGGAGTCATGAGAAAGTAAGTGTTTTTATAAGCACTGTTTCTTTTGGAGATTGATTTAGAAATGCTTCAGAAACTTAATGTGAAAATCAAAATCAGGATGATGATAATAATATCAATAATGATGATGATGATAATAATAATAATAATAATAATAATATATCAATAATTCATCCATCCATCATCCAATCTTACATTGCCCCATGAATAATAATAATAATAACAGAAATAATAATACCCCACAATAGGAACGGCAAACATGAAATTTAACGTAGTGGTGGTAGTAGTAGTTGCAATTCCACTCTCATCTGAAGGTGAACCCAGTGGACTGTAGGCTGAAGTTGCCCTCCTCCTATAGACCATTCTCCTCCTTTCGGGGGATAAAGGGGGTGTTGAGGGATGCATAACCGGGCAGAGAAGGCGCTCCGTTTTATCAGTGCCACCTCGTGAAGGCGTCCCTTTCCACCACCATTAAAAGAGCAAGAAATCAGAGCAAATATATATACGAAGGAGAATGTAATGATTTTAACTGCTGATCCTCTCTCTCTCTTCTCTCTCCCCAACTACCAAAACTTTTCGGGCGTAAAGGATTTCGCAAAACAATGGAGATTAAAATGTGTATCGCATATATAGAATTCTGGCTGCCTTAGGTACACACAGCCGTCAGCACATACACACACACACACACACACAACTCCATGTATGTATTTGTCTAGAAGTCTATGTGCATACTGTATGAACCTCTTCCTGTCTTAGCCCATTGATTTATATACTAGTCTGTCTATCTATCTATCTATCTAGTAGTCGCTTCCCTACATATATAGCCTAACTGTGGAAAATATCGTGTGTGTGTGTGTGTGTGTGTGTGTGAGAGAGAGAGAGAGAGAGAGAGAGAGAGAGAGAGAGATTACGTCCTCGATCTGACGGGGTTAACGAATGATAATCCCAGGTAAACAAGATATTTTTTCCGTGTTAAAAAAGAAACGAAAAAACTCACCTCCAATCAACTGGGTATTTTTAAAGCCAATTCCTTTCTCAGCCTAAAAATTCTCTCTCTCTCTCTCTCTCTCTCTCTCTCTCTCTCTCTCTCTCTCTCTCATAAAAGGCCTTGGATACGCCACAGGTATACTGTCCTTTGTGGCGTGGGATGAGGCTTTTGTGTCGCCCTGTACCTGTGATGATGATGATGATGATGATGATGATGATGAGGGTGGTGGTGATGGTGGTGATGACTGGCATGGATCAGAATGATGATGATGGTGATGATAGATGAAACTAATAGTGGTGATGATAAAAGTATTGACGGTGGTGACGATGGTAGTGATGATGATGATGGTGATGATGATGAAAACAGAAGTGACAATGATGATGAAGCTACAGACAGTAGTGATGATGATGATGATGACAGTGATGATGACAACGACGATGACTAGGATAATCATGATGATGAAGATAATGATGATGATGATGATATCGATACAACTCCAGAGAGAGAGAAAGAAAAGAGATAGCACAAAAATAAAGTGGGTAACATTTGCATTCCATGTGAAAAAAAAAAAGAAAGAAAGAAAAAGTTCATAAGAAATTTCGAAAAAGCAAGCATTTCTCACACCTGGATATTATTAACACACACACACACACACACACACACACACACACACACACACACACATACACACAAAGAAGGTAAACTATTTTCACTTTAACTTGTCCTAAAATTGGCATCTCTCCACCTTGCATGTTTAGCTGTGACAGTAGATTAACGTTAGAAAATCATGCTAGTCACGAAGAAGCGCTATATAAAGAATGCACTGTAGATCCATAGCATTATCTTGCCCCGCCACTAAGCTACGTCAAAAAAGCTGCAATAATGTCGAAAATCTGGGCCAAGTTAAGGTGAAAGGAGTATACCAGCCACGGACATCCTGAAGCTGTTGTCCGAATTGAAAGTTGTACAGCTCCGTCAATTTCTGAGTGGCCGTCGGTCCCGCACTAAAGATTTACGGACTGACTGGAGCTTGAATGTACAACTGTGAGCAAAAATTGGACTATATTCTCCTGCCAGCGCTATATATACTGCCTTTCTTGTATTTTATTCCTCCTCCTCCTCCTCCTCCTCCTCCTCCTCCTCTCTCTCTCTCTCTCTCTCTCAGCAAATCATCACGCAGCTACACATTACCCACCACTCTCTCTCTCTCTCAATAAAATTCCCTCACATAAGACATATTTCCCCACCACCTCCTCATCTGCTTTGTCAGTCGTCAACAGGGGCGTCCATTTATCATCTAATAATTATTTCTTTATCATTTATTGACGGACGGATGGCTAATTAGGGAGACTATGAATTTAATTAACACACCGTATGCTAATTACAGGTGTGGGATATCTAATTACCCCTCTCATCAGCGGCGGAAGTCTATATTAAATTCCAGATAGATTGTTTTCTTTTTTCTGAAGAGAGTCATCGGAGTCATATTGCGCTGTGTTGAGAGAGAGAGAGAGAGAGAGAGAGAGAGAGAGAGAGAGAGAGAGAGAGAGAGAGAGAGAGAGAGAGGGAGGGAGAGAGAGGAGAGAAAAGGAGGAAAGGGGTAAGGGCCGGGAGGGAAGACAGAGGGGGGATAGGGGGAGCTGAATAAGGATAATAGGCATGGAGGAAGGGAGGGGAGGGGAGGGGACTGGAGGGGAGGGAGAAGGAGGGGAGTATGGGGAGGGAGTGGGAGGATGGTAGCTTGCGTGAGAATAGTATGGACGAAAATCACGCAGAAAGACTGAAAAAATATGGGAAAGAAATAGACCAGAAAAAAAAGGCAGAGTTAAAAAT
Source organism: Coenobita brevimanus (assembly GCF_032717465.1). NCBI lineage: Eukaryota > Metazoa > Arthropoda > Malacostraca > Decapoda > Coenobitidae > Coenobita > Coenobita brevimanus. The sequence continues at coordinate 32,571,296 of NC_136974.1, forward strand.
GAGTGGAAAATTGAAAATAACGATAATTTAATAGAAAAAAAAATTAAAAATAGTATGGAGTTACCAGGGAAAATAAAGAGAAGGTATGAAAAATATTGAGATAGAAATAAAAAAAATTACATATGAAAGAGTAGAGAACTGAGTAAAAATACACAGAATAATTTTAAAAAGGAAAAAAAGATGCACTTAAGAAAATGAAA
>NC_136974.1:32576495-32598995 GCF_032717465.1 Coenobita brevimanus
GAAATGAAGAATAACAAAAACACAAGCAATAAAAAACACACATAAACAATAGACATTAAAACACAAAGAAAACTGCTAAGACAAAAAGAAAATAAAGAAAATATGACAGTCGAGGCAGCACGAAGACAAGTGAAAAAGAGAGCAAATACAAACTCAATATCAAATGACTTCAAAGAGCAAGAGAAAAGACAGGAAACAATGGAAATCAAGACAACGATCAAGACAACAAGAAAACAAGACAGTGGAGGCGGTGTTGCAAGACGAAGGGAGAAAAATCACTCACTATATGAAAATCTAATGGGGAAAAAAAAAAATGAAGAAAAACTACCAAGACAACAAGAAAACCAAGACAACGACCAAGACAACAAGAAAACAAGACAGTGGATGCGGTGTTGCAAGGACGGAGGGAGAAGAATCACTCGCTATATGCAAATCTAATTAAAAAAGACAACAAGAAAATCAAGACAACTATCAAGACAAGAAGAAAATCAAGACAACTACCAAGACAAGAAGAAAATCAAGACAACTACCAAGACAAGAAGAAAATCAAGACAACTACCAAGACAACACGAAAATCAAGACAACTACCAAGACAACAAGAAAATATGACAGTGGAGGTGGTGTTGCAAATCAAATGATGCGTTTTGTCTCCTTGCATACAAAACACTCAATTGCAGGCGTAAAAGTCACTTCCGGGAGAGAGAGAGAGAGAGAGAGAGAGAGAGAGAGAGAGAGAGAGAGAGAGAGACGAATTTTGAGGAATATATTACGACAGAGTAGACTAAGGGACGGAAAACTGCGATCTCTCTCTCTCTCTCTGTCTGTCTGTCTGTCTCTCTCTCTCTCTCTCAGGCATTTCTCGATCCTCACAGCTTTCACATTTCATCACCTTTCTCCCCCTTACCTCTCTCAATTTTCTCTTTCTCACTTCTCTCTCTCTCAACCTCGCATTTTGTCGTTCCAACTCCTCCCCTTTCTTTCTTACTCTTTCTCTCTTTACTTCTTTCTCTAAATCTGTCACACATTCCCTTTCCTAACATCTCACATTTTCTTTCTATTACTCCCTCATCTCTCTCTCTCTCTCTCTCTCTCTCTCTCTCTCTCTCTCTCTCATTTTTAATATATTTAATATTTCTCAGTTTTGCTCACTTCTCTCGCCTCTCACACATTTCTCTCTCTAACCTGTCTCACAATTTCTCTCACAGAATTGCTCACATTTCTGTCACTTACCCTCCCCCTCACACATTTTCTCTCCCACACATTCTCTCTCTCTCTCTCTCTCTCTCTCTCTCTCTCTCTCTCTCTCTCTCACACACCCACACACAAATTTCTTGATCTCTTCCTGCCTCATTTCTCTCTGCCTCACATATCTCTCTCTCCCTTTCTCTCTTTTGCTCTCTCACATTTTTCTGCCTTAATCACATTTTTCACTCACTTAAATCTCTCCCCTCTCACATTTTCTCTACCTTAATCATATTTTCTCTCTTACTCTTTCTCACATTTCTTTTTATCTTTATCAAATTTCTTAACCCCATTCACAATTCTCTCTCTCTCTCTCTCTCTCCCTCTTTTGCCTCTCACATTTCTCACTCTTAATATCGTTCAAATTTCCACTCACCTCCTACTCGTTCTCTCCTCCACCCCATTCTCTCTCTCTCTCTCTCTCTCTCTCTCTCTCTCTCTCTCTCTCTCTCTCCTTCTCATTTACAATATCTCAATCTCTCATTTAAAATACTTTTTTTTTTATATAATTTTTCCTTCCTTATCCTTATCCTGCTCTTTCCTCCTATCTCTTTCTCTCTCCTCCTTCCATCCCCCCCTCCCTCTCCCTCCCCCTCCTTTCATCCCCCCTCCCTCTTCCTCCCTCCTTTCCTCCCTCTCTCCCAGCACCTCCTACAATGCGGGAAAAATATCCGAATACATATATCCCCCCCGCATGAATGGCCCAATGGTTTATATCGCAGGCGGCAGCGGGAGTTCTTTTATATCACGACCCCCTGAACTGCCACCATTGGGAATCGAACCCGGGACCTTGTGGAATAGAGGACCGGAGCGTTAAACCAGTGCACTATGTTAAGGTGGGGGGGTGGAGGGGGAAATGGGTGGATGGAGGGAAGGATGGGTGAAGTGGAGTAGAGGGAATGGAGAGAGAGAGAGAGAGAGAGAGAGAGAGAGAGAGAGAGAGAGAGAGAGAGAGGAACTGAGGGGGGGAGAATGAGAAGAGTGGGGGGAAGAGGGGTAGAAGAAGTAGAAGTGTGGAGGAAGAGAAGAGAGAAGGAAGATAAGGAGGGGGAGGGGAAATAGAGGGAGGAAAGAAGAGGAAAGGGAGGGGTTAAATTTAGGGAAGGGGTGGGGAGGGATGTGTACAAGCGAGAGAGAGAGAGAGAGAGAGAGAGGGTAGTAATGTGTGCGAGTGGGATAGAAGGGAAGAGAGGAAAGGGACGGAAGAGAGGTGAAAGAGGGAAGAGAGGAAAGAGGGATGAGAGGAGGGGGAGGGAAGAGAGGAGGGGGAGGGAAGGTATGTACTTGAGGAAGGAATGAGGAGGGGGAGGTTGAGAGAGGCAAGGTGTGTGGGGGGGGGAGGGGGGATGCTGAAGCAATGACACACACACACACACACACACACACACACACACATACACACAGATAGATAGATAGATAGTGATAGACAGATGGAATCCTAATGCCCATGGATAGTACTGATGATGATGATGATTGATGATGATGATGATGATGATGATGGCAAAGACAATACCTCGCCTTCAAGACAACAAATCCAGGTAAAAGAGATTCAGAAGACGACGAAGTTGATGACGATAAAGAAGATGGAATTCTGTGTGTGATATCGGAACTCAAGAAAAAAAAAAATGGAAAAAAATAACCAACACTTTCCCATTAAGAAATCAGGAAGACAAACTTACTCGGTTTTTTCAGAGATGGTAATTTGGCAGTGAGAGAGAGAGAGAGAGAGAGAGAGAGAGAGAGAGAGAGAGAGAGAGAGAGAGATGGGAAGTGGAAGTGATAACAGAGGAGTGACTGGTTGGAAGCGATCGAGAATGAAAAGTGTGGCATTTGAAAGACTGGACGTGAAGGGAGTGTGGGAGTGAAGTCAGTGGGTGTGAAGAGAGGGAATAAATTTGGTGGAAATTACTTAGTTAAGAAAAAAAAAAGTGAAAGGGAGCAAATGGGAATGTAGTGAGGAGGAGTGGTGACAGACAGACAATGACAGAGACAGATAGACAGATAACGACAGAGATAGATAGATAGACAGACATATATAAAGACAGACTGACGGACAAACAAGGGGGAAAACAGTAAAATCTGCCACATAATGAAAATAGAAGGAAAAGAAATATAAAAATAAAAACAAATATAAGAATACTAAAGCTAACAATTTTCAGGCATGAGAGAGAGAGAGAGAGAGATGCGCTGGAACTGTGAGCTATCTTTAAAAAGCCTGAGATTTAATATGGAGCCACGCAATATTGAGGTACGCAAGGAAACCTTTTAAAAATGAGGATTAAATTTAGTATTACTTGACCTAAATTTTTATCTTTCAGTTTTTTTACATTAATCATATATTATTTAAATTTCAGTATTAAGGTAGATGGTGAGGCTTTCAAAACTCTCTCTCTCTCTCTCTCTGTTCTTATATTATTTTTAAGATGTATTTTAGATTATATATAATTTAATAATGAAATATAAGGACGAACCTCAAAATTACAGAAAGCTTTTAACTGACTGATATTTTATATTTAAGAAGATTTTTAATACAAATTTACTGTACTCATGGATGGAAGCGATGTCAGGCGAAGGTCTGTTTATCGATGTATCTAAATTCTATCTTTACCTACCTACCTACTTACCTATCTATCTACCTACTTACCTATATACCTACCTACCTACCAACCTTCTTAACTACCAACCTACCTACCTGCCTACTTACTTACCTAACAACCAATCTACCTACCTATTTACACATCCATCTACCTAACATTCTACCTACCCATTCATTTCTCTATTTAATTAAGTGAAGACGCTACAATAAAAATAGGCATGGTAATTAACACACACACATACACACACACACACACACACACACACACACACACACACACACACACACACACACCACAAGCTCTTTACAATACCCATAAAAAGTCAAACATGAAGCCATATCTATACGGGAAAAAAAAAACTTTGATCAATACGTATCAGAGTATTTTCACCCAAACAACATATATTTTTTGTCAATTAACCAGATTTATCAGAACGCCGCAAAAAAAAAAAAATGAAATCAGAAAAATGTGTAAATAAAAGCACCTACGTTTGTGATCAGAAGTAACTATATACGACAGAGAAAAAAAAAAAAAAATCTGTGTTTTTAATAAGTTGCCGATTTTTTTGTTTTTTGGCTCGCTCCTTGTCGACTACAAAAAAAAAAAAAATGGAAATAGAGTCGAGCTGTGAAGAGTCGCAACGTGTATATATATTTATTTTCATTTTTTTTTTCGGGTGTCTATGTTGTAAACTTTTCATTTAATTTGGAATACTTGTTTTTGAACAGTGTCAAGTGTTTTCTGATTTGGGACTGACGGCTTCCTGTAGCTAGTTTGACTTTTATTTATTTATTTCATTATTTATTTATTTGGTTGTTTAATCATTTTTACCTTTATAACATTTTTTGAATATTATTGAGCAAAATTTTTATTGTCCATTTCCTGCTGCTACTTTCTCTCTCTCTCTCTCTCTCTCTCTCTCTCTCTCTCTCTCAATTTGGAGAAAAATGTCAGATGCATGACGGACAGCTTCTGACATAATTCTCCCTCCCCCCTCTCTCTCGCTCTCTCCATCTATTTCTATGTATCTATCTACCTATCTAGTTTCACCTTCTTTTGCACAACTTCCTGGTTTCCTGCAGTTGCCTTTAAAATAAATTTCTGAATAATTTTTACAATTTTAATTATATAACTTACTGGATCCGCGCAGACTTTTATTTTAATTATTTTCAGTAATTATCTTTTTAATCTGATGGCATTCTCTATAAAATACTATTTTTTTCTTTAGTTAAAATGTATATCACGTATTTTTTTTCTTTTTATATATAACTGTTAAATTCAACTAATATTCAGTTTTTTTTTTTCTGCAGGTAAGGCAATGGAAGCGGAAATATTTGATGAGTGGTGGAGGGCTTCTGAGGTAAGCTAACTCTCTCTCTCTCAATTTGGGTGAAAATATCAGGTGCGTGATGGACAGCTTCTGACGTAACTCTCTCTCTCTCTCTCTCTCTCTCTCTCTCTCTCTCTCTCTCTCTCTCTCTCTCTCTCTCTCTCCTTCAGTCATTCCCATCCACCCTCCCCTCTCCCTGTTCCTCGTCACGTGTTCCATATATTATCGTCAAAAAAATGGAGTCTGTTTTTCCTCCTCGCAGTTATGAACCTTTCCCGTATTGTATCGTCCTATTTAGATTTATTTCGTACGCTTGGCATATCACACACAGACTTTATAATATTTGTAAGGGCGTTTTTCAAGAGATTTGTTTGTTTGTTTTTTGGACGAATAGTGAACAAGAAGATATGAAACTCGCAAAATGTTTCGTGTAATAGCAGCGTTCTAAACCATGACCAAAAATACATAAATAGATACGTAAGGAAGTAAATTAGTAAATAAATAAACTAAATAAAACTACGTATGTCAATTCATCAATCAAAAAATGCTAGGTAAATAAATATCTAAAAGAAATACATACGTAAATAAGCAAGTGGAAAAACACATAAGTAAATAAATGGGCATATAAATAATACAAAATAAAATAAATTAAAAATAAATAAACGGTGGCCGAATCAGTAGAGACTTGGCCTGCAGTCCTAATGGACCCAGGTTCGAATGCTCGCTGGGGCAGAGAACGGTTTCATGATTCGAATTTCATTAAAGCAGACTTTACTGATCTACCAGAAGACCCGCCGACGTGTCGTAAAAATACCCCCGCTAATACCAATACACTAGTCCTGTATGAGACAGCCCTAGCATGTATTCAGTATGGACGGTAAGAGCTAGCGCCGAAGTGGTAACATGTGAAGGTGCATGGACGTTGGAGGAGTCACTAGGCCATGGTAACGGACTGTGAAGTCTGTGCCCTTGAGTCAGACACATAAAAAAAAAATACAGACAAGCAGATAGAGGGGCAGAAAGATAGACTCCGGTATAGATAGACAGACAGATACTGACAGACAGACACATACACACAAAGACATAAACAGACAGACATACAGGTAGAAAAATACAGGTAAATAAATAAATAAAAATAAATGAAGAAAAGGTCACCACACTCAGAGCACTAAGAGTCAAACATGATGCACACAGTGGCCAGAAATGTCCCATAGATAGAAAGATAGATACAGATAGACAGACATAAACAGAGAAATAAATACACAGATAGTCAGTAGGTAGGCAGACTGATAAAGATAAACGATGAAAAGATAACCGCACTCAAAGCATTAACAGTGGCCAGAAATGCGTCCCAGCCTTCCCTCATCACTTTGGCGGTAATAAAGAGGATTTATTGTGATCACGGGACGGCTCCAGGCATGCAAAATCCAAATTCTCTCTCTCTCTCTCTCTCTCTCTCTCTCTCTCTCTCTCTCTCTCATAAAACACGATCATTGATTCAGGCAAAGGAGGAGATGCGGGAGGGGGGTTAAAAATTGGGGTTGGGAGGGTGATCAAAATTCCTTGCAAATTTTGGTCTATAAGGAACTTTAAACATGCAAAGATAATTCTAGTTGTATAACCGCAAATCGCGTTATGTAATAGGAAATATATCGTGAAAATAGCTGGTATAACTTTAAATCACGTTTGAAAGAGAAAAAAATTATTATGCGAAAATAGCCCGTACATAATTTCCACTCGAGCTTTAAATAGGAAAAATATCATGTGGAAATAGAGCTGAAAATTTTAACGGCGTTTTAAATAGAAAGTATCAAGGAAAAATAGTTTTGGCATAATTTCAAATCGCGTTTTAAAAAGGAAAAATGTCGTGAGAAACTAGCTTTAGCAAAATTTCAAATCGAGTTTAAAATAGGAAAAATGTCGTGAGAAACTAGCCTTAGCAAAATTTCAAATCGCGTTTTAAAAAGGAAAAATGTGTAAAACTAGCTTTGGCATATCAAGTAGCTGCTGAACCATATAATGCTTCGAGTTAGCAGTTAATAAGGAATATAGTTTTTCTTTTATTTTTTTACTTATGTGTCATACATCGAAGTTACAAAATTATCATATCCACAGTCAGCCTCTCTCTCTCTCTCTCTCTCTCTCTCATATTCTTGCATCATAAATCAAAGTTACAAAATTATCATTCCCAGTCATTCCTTTCTCTCTCTCTCTCTCTCTCATTTTTTTGCATCATGAATCAAAGTTACAAAATTATCATTCCCAGTCATTCCTTTCTCTCTCTCTCTCTCACCGTCTCCTGGGGTGTAAGAAGGGCGCTTGCAGCCATATGGTAAACAGAGATGGAGGAAATGATCATGATAATAGACTCCATTTTTTTTAACCTTTTTAATATATTTTTTTTTTTTTTTTTTTAGGGGTGAAAAGTTTGCAGTTGGCGCTATTTTTGATCTCGACATATGCGGGTGGATTAGCAGGGACTGGAAATGAATGCAATGTTAGTCCTACTTTTCTATATTTTTTGACAAGGTTATTTCCTCTTGTGTCTGGGGGAGGGGTGAAAGTTTTGGAGTTCACCTTTTTTCTGCACTCTCTCTCTCTCTCTCTCTCTCTCTCTGAATATCATAAGACAGCCACTTTCACTATTATAATTACCAAAATTCACAGTACCTCCCCCCCTATGGAAAACGCAAGGACAAATAAGTTTCATTCAGTCCTTCAACAACAGAAGAAAATGAGTAAATAAACACGATACGTCCAATTGTCTTACCTTTAAAATTTAGGAAAAAAACATCAAAAAGAATCATCCCCTCAAATCATAATAAAACAATAATGTCCAACAGAATTACTTTACAAACTTACCAAAAAAAAACGGAAAAATAATCCCCCAAGAAGTTAATGTACCCTTTACGTAAGAGAAAAAAATATGTATGAAATTAAGCAATACAAAATTCACATCCTGTTTCTCAAAGTGTGTTTCACCATCCCTTCCCCTCACCACCAATGGCTACAGAAAACCCCGCATAAATAAGCAAAAAATATGGCTAACCTTTCACCACAAATAAAAAATGGGAATGAAAATATATATATGAGAATACTTCCCCTCTCCCCTTCTTTCCCTTCCCTCAATCCCCCCTCCACTTAACTACCTAATTTCACGCCCTTATATTCCAGCAACTCTCCCCCATAAAATACAATACATACATATATACATACAATCATACATGCAGAGTACCATCATCATCATCGTCATCATCACTAAGGATGGAGTGAGGTAGGGTAGAGACATCATGGAAAAAACCTGCCACACATCAAGGTACTCTAAGTCTGCCCAGTTCAATATCTCACTTTCTTACTCACTCACAACTACGGACAGAAACGCCAGGAGAAAATATAGGGTGAACTTTCTCCTAAAAATAGATAGATAGATAGACAGATAGATAGAAAGGTACAAAAGAATATACCTTTCACTTTTTCTGTCCAAATCCTAAACCCAACACCCATACAGAGAAAAAATATAGCTAGCTAACTCTCTCTCTCTCTCTCTCTCTCTCTCTCTCTCTCTCTCTCTCTCTCTCTCTCTCTCTCTCTCTCAATATAAAACTAAATTAAAATACCACACATAATAATGCAAAATAAAAACAAGATGCCTTCCCCTTCATCCCTCTCCCACATACCCCCTCCCCTCTCCCCCTTCTCCTTCCTGCCCTCTCCCCTCTCTCCCCCTTCCCCTTCCTCCCCTCTCCTTTCTCTCCCTCCCCCTTTCCTTTATTAGCCTACCAAACGCTGCTCGGGGTATTAACTTCATGACTTCATTTACTCCCCACACAGATTTTTAAAAAATTGTAAAAAGAAAATAATAAGAACACAATATTAATTAAAAGAACACCATGACTATAAACACGAGTACTAGAAAAATATATAAAAAAAACTGTCAACTTCCTTGTAAAAAAAAAAAAAAGAAAAAGAAAATATAGTGAATGGATAGATAAATAAATAAATAAATAAATAAATAACAATAACGTGATTTTCCCGTTTTTTCCATTAACCTATCTACCCAGCCAAAACACACACACACACACACACAAAACCTAACCACCCTCTCTCCTTTAAACACAGAAGCCCATAAAAATGTTAGTACTCTCCCCTCCCTCCCTCCCTGTTCAACTTCCCTCCCCCCTCTCCATATAGTAACACAAGTATTCTCCCCTTCCTCACCCTCTCCACCTCCTCCCCTACCCCACGCACCCTCCATATAGCAACATGAGTACTCTCCCCTCCCTCCCCCTCCCCCAACTCCCCATTAACCGACAACTCTGCATGGAGTAAACAAACAAAACAAACAAAAACTGCGCTTCACTGACCACACTTCTCCTTGTAAAGTGTCACTGTGGGGAAAGAGATGATGATGATGATGATGATGATGATGATGATGATGATGATGGTGGTGATGATTTTAATGATGATGACGATGATGATAATGATGATGATGATTTTAATGATTCTGATGATGATGATGATGATGATGGTGGTGGTGATGATTTTAATGGTGATGATGATGATGATTTTAATGATACTGATGATGATGATGATGATGCAAAATAAAATCCAATGAATCTCTCCTATCCTCCTCCTCCTGCATTTCAAAAATAAAAAATATAAATAAAGATAAAAAGGTAAATATAGGTGTAAATCAATAAAATGCGGGAAAATAAGTGAAGAAATATGATAAAATAAAATGTACTTCTTTCTTTATCTACCCCCAACCCCCCAACTCCTCCCTTCCTCTCCCCCTCCCCTCCCCTCCCTGCGTTCTCCCCCTCACCTCTCCTTTCCACCCCCTCTTCTCTCTTCGAACTTTGACTTCTCTCTCTCTCTCTCTCTCATATAATCATAAGCATCTTTAATAAACGTTAGTGTAATGTAGGCTTAATACCTCTCTCTCTCTCTCTCTCATATAATCATAAGCATCTTTAATAAACGTTAGTGTAATGTAGGCTTAATCTCTCTCTCTCTCTCTCTCTCTCTCTCTCTCTCTCTCTCCATTAATCCACCAACTAAACGCTGCCTGTGACATATATTCCGCAACTTCATTTACCAAAACTCCCCCTATAAAGACGCTCGGAATTTATCCAGGGAATTTACGTGGGGAACTTAGCTTGAGAATTAAAGTAGCATTTCTCGCTCGACTTCCTTTAAAACTTGGGCATTAGTCTCAGGAGAGTTACTGCAGAGTTTGGGGGGAGGTGAGGGAGAGGAGGGGTGGGTGGGTGAGGAGGGAACAGGAGGGAGGGGGGATAGGATGGATGGGAGAGTGAGGAGGGAATAGGAGGGATGGGGGATGAAGGGGAATGATGGGATGGGTAGGGGAAGAAAGGGATGGGATGGGTAAAGGAGAGATTGGAAGGATTGGGGAGGATGAGTGAGGGAAGGGGAGGTATAGGAAGGGGAGGTATAGGAAGGGGAGGTGAGGGTGGGTGAAGGTGGAGAGGAAGGAAGGGAAGTGAATGGGGAAGGGGGAAGAAAAGGTCTGAGGGAAGATCAGGGTGGGGGTGGGGTATGAGGTGGGGAGGGGGGAAGGGAACGGTAGAGGATAGGGGGATGGACAATGAATGATAGGGTGGGGGTGGGGGTGAGAGATGAATGAGGGAGAAAGGTTAGAGATAGGTAAGGGGGATGAGGTGTGGGGAAATGGGTGGGAGTGAACGTTATGGAGGTGGGTAAGGGGTGAGGAAAGGGGACAGTAGGGGGGAAAGAGGGAGAAAGTGTATGGGGATGACATGAGGGTAGTAAATGGTAAAACTAATGGTGAAATGGGTGAGGGGAAGGGTCGGGGTGGGGGAGAAGAGAGAAAAAGAGAAGTAGAAAAGAGCATAAGAGGAGGAGAAGAGGAAAACAAGAGAGAGATAACCAATTAACAAACCAACTAGCTTGTAATTGGTATGTAATTGGTGTGTTGGTCATTAGGGTCATCAACAAATAGGCGCTGTGTGTGTGTGTGTGTGTGTGTGTGTGTGTGTGTGTGTGTGTGTGTGTGTGTGTGTGTGTGTGTGTGTGTGTGTGTGTGTGTGTGTGTGTGTGTGTGTGTGTGTGTGTGTGTGGTAGTAACATTATTAAATAGTTCTCAATTTTACTGATTACGCTGTTAGTAATGTAATAAAGTGGAAGGGGGTCGGGGTGACTTCTACGCTTCGGGATTAAAAGTGCGGGGGGAATTATTATTATTATTATTATTATTATTATTATTATTATCATCATCATCATCACAATCGTTGTTGTTTTCGTCGTCGCCGATTTCATTTTTATCATCATCATCATCATCACCAACAATTAATCAATCCTCCTCCTCTTCCTCCTCCTCATCATCACCATCATCGTCGTTATCGTCATAGTCATCTTTATCACCAACGTCATAATTTCTGTTGCTATCATCATCATCATCATCATCATCACTGTCGTCACTGTCACTGTCACCGTGGTCCTATCCTTGTCTTATCCCTCCTACAGAAGCAAATCCAAGTTATAACAGAGACTCCACATCAAAAAATCTCTCCGCTTACCTCACCTTAGAGCTCTACCACCTGTACTTCCGGCCAGGTGAGGCAGGTGAGTCACTCGGCTATATCAGTGCCACTACGTGAAGGCGTCCCACTCCAGCATCGGAAATGAACCTGACAACACTCTTTACTAATTTCTATGACCAAAATCTTTACCAATTTCTGTGACCAAAATCTTTACTAATTTCAGCGACCAAAATCTTTACTAATTTCTGTGGCCAAAATCTTAATTAATTTCTGTGACCAAAATCTTAACTAGTTTCTGTGACCAAAATCTTTAATAATTTCTGTGGCCAAATTCTTTACTAATTTCTGTGACCAAATAATCTTTACTAATTTCTGACAAAAATATTTACTATTTCTGCGACAAAATTTTTACTGTTTTGACCGCAAGAATTTTAACTGATTAAAAAAAAAAAAAAAAAAAAAGTATCGACAATAAGATTTCCTTTAATGAAAAAAAAAAATCGTCGCCTTTTAAGTGACAAAAACAATCATCTTTAATGACGAAAAATATCTATCTATCTATCGCCAAAAGCCATAATCCCGTAAGGGGTGGCCATTTGGCTTCTGAGTTATTTGTTTTACGGAGAGGGGCACTAACCCTCCACCAACCCACTTGACACGTAGGGAGCACGTATGGTTTGGCTATATGGTTACCACCCAGCGTTTTAAATTGTTTCTTGGCTTACAGGAAACTGCAACTATATTAACGACAAAATTCTTACTAATAAAAGAAATCCCATAGTAATAAAAATAAAACTGACTTAACGATGACCAAGATCTTTACCATTTTAACGACGACTGAAATTTTAAATAACTGATACAGTATAGTCTGTTTCTCTTCATCTGGCAAAAAACCCTGGTCCCTTTCAGTCCATTTGGTGGCCTAGTGTAGTCAGACTTGAGGTTTAAATCAGACTAGTAACCAAGAAGACTCACTGCTACCACCTAACCAAGGTGAGCCGAATTTCATGCAGCCACGACTCAGCGTTCGAGGTGTGAGAGAGGCCCAGTTCTCTCTCTCTCTTACACAAACACACACACACACACACACACACACACACACAACCAAAACGTCAAAATCTCATCTTAAGGTACATAATAAAAAATATAACAACAAACAGACTCCATGAAAAAAAAAAAAAAACAGGAAAAAAAAAGAGGAAAAAATAGTCATAAATTTGTTGGTCGGGGCAGGAAACGTGGAAGGTACTGGCTTTTGTGTCGATGAAGAAAAATGGCAGGAAGAAAGGAGTAGAGAAAAGAAAGAGAAAAAAAAAGAGTAAATAATGACAATTGGAACAAAGGAGTGAGTGGCGGCGATGGAAGGGAGTGAGGGAGGAAGGAAGGAAAGAAACAAGGAGGGAAGGAAGGAAGAAAGAGTGGGTGGGTGCATGAAGGAAACTGGAGAAGGCAAGGAGGAAATGGAAAGAATGAATGGATGAATGAACGAAGATGAAGATGACGATGATTATGATAATGATGATGGTATCACAAGAACAGTGGAGGAGGGAAGAGGGATGGAAAGATTGAAGGTACGAACAAGAAACAGAAGACATAGAAAAAATATACGCACAAATTCACACACATACGCATAAAAAATACACACACATATACATACAGTAAATACACACACATCCACATAACTCTACGGTCAACTACAAGTGTGTTATGCATGCTTGAACGAAACGCATTGAAAGAGGTGCATATTATAACTCTCAAATGACTACTTATAACACCTCATTCCACTGCGCAACACTCAAGCGCTTATGATTTTAGCACGGAAAGAAAGGCTGGTGACGCGAACTTTCGCAGAGAACTGTACATACACCTAAAACTCCATGGTCAGAACTTGCCACGTTTCACTACTGGATGGCATTAACCCAGAGGCGATCCTGTGTGTGTGTGTGTGTGTGTGTGTGTGTGTGTGTGTGTGTGTGTGTGTGTGTGTGTGTGTGTGTGTGTGACTATTTCTAGATAGTCCGTTCCCTGAGGCCCACCAATCCCCGTACGTGCTACACACCTTCATATGTCACCATTACTGCCCTAATACCCACGGTCCATACTGAATACATGCTAGGATTGTCTCATTCAGTACTGGTGTAATGTAACTAGCAGGGGTGTTTTTATGAAATTCAACTCTCTCTCTCTCTCTCTCTCTCTCTCTTCCCCTTTCATTTAAACCCTTTATGCTTCCCTTCCTCCCCATTCCTCGTCTTTCTCCCCTCTCTCTTCCTTCCTTAATGTTCGTGGCTCTATATTCGTCTGCTTATTCTCTCTCTCTCTCTCTCTCTCTCTCTCTCTGTTGGAGAAGTGAGGGGTTCTAACCATCCAGTAGCACGATGTAGTGCAGCCTTCAGGTGACGTTACATTGAATGACAAGCCACATGAATTCCTGGAACCAAGAAACCATTTACTTCGCTGGGTGGTAACCATAGAACTAAATGACGCCTGGTGGTCTAGTGGGTTAAGGAACTTCAACTAAATGGGGCCCGTAATAGTTGGTATCTAAGGGTTGGTTGGGATTTACTGCTTACATAATGCTACTCAGGGAAGAACGAGGCTGGTCACTCTCACCACGAATGTCAAAAAAATGGAGACTCTAGCCCTGGGACCTATTAAAAAAATAATAATAAAGAAATCAATAAAATAATAAAAAATAGTAGATTGATAGATCGCTTTTTACTGTAATATTTTTCTTCACATTTTTCTTATTTTCTTTATCCTTTTCTTTATCTCTGTTTTTTCCAAGTTCTTTATATTTACATCTTTCTTGTGTCTCTTCCTCTCTCCACTTCCCAACCACATGACCTTTCTTTCTCCCCTCTCCCTCTCTCTTTCATTCACTTCTCTCTTTCCCCTTTCACAATATCTTCACGCCTCCAGTTTTGCTCTCTCTCTCTCTCTCTCTCTCACACACACACACACACACACACACACACACACACACACACACACACACACACACAGAGTTATAACAGTGCCACCACGGGAAGGCGACCCTCTCCAACATCAAGACAGGAGTAAATAACTACAAAAATAACATACACTTATACACCCCCTTATCAACAACATAATACTCCTAAGCATTCGTGTATTTCTCAAGACACCTCTGTTTTTCTTCCTCTGTCACCTGAAGCCTCGTAATGTTTGGGGGAACTTACTTAGGCTTCGCTTAGTGGGGTATGATTAAACACACACACACACACACACACACACACACACACACACACACACACACACACACACACACACACACAAATATTGATACATCCCCACATACACACACACACACACACACACACACACACACACACACACACACACACACACACACAAATATAGATACATCCCCACATACACAAACACACACACAAACACACACATATATAGATACATCCCCACATACACACACACACACACACACACACACACACACACACACACACATACAAATTCCATCGAAACAAACTGATGTACCTCTCCTTCTGAAGCCTCACTGAAAATACTTGCATTCACCATTCCATCTTCCTTTCATCACATCAACCTTCGCCATCCCATCTTGTTTCTCTCACCACGCCACCATCTCCTCTTCCTGATGCATGCTTCACCGTCCAAATAATCCACAAATCACCCCTCCTCCATCAAGCCCACAATCCGTTTCATCTCACTACAATCACCTTTATTTGCGTACAATCCGTTTCATTTGCAGTTTCTCTTCCCCAAACAGACTCTTCCAACCAACGTTCCTTATCCGCCAGTCGTATCGGCAATCTACCTTTTAACTCACTTATCCATACCGCTCATCCACAACCAGTCACAAGAGTTTGAATTATTTTTTCTTTCCTTTCTCTCTCTCTCTCTCTCTTTTTTTTTTCCTGCATCGGGTTCCCAATCAGCGAGGCAGCGTCAGCAAACACTTAACGACCTGCTTCCCAGTTAGTTCTTCTCGCATCATCATCATCATCCTCCTCATCATCATCGGTCTCGTCGTCATCGTCACCACTACCATCAGCAGCAGCACCACCCAAATCATCATCTTCACCATCATCGTCATTATCATCACCATCATCGTCACAATCGTCACCCCCGTCATCGTCATTACAATCGTCGTCATCATCACCATCATCGTTCTCATCGTCATATCATTAACATCACAATCATCATTATCATAATCACCATCACCATCATCATCATCATCATTTCCTACACTTTTTTCAGAACTGATGTCTATTATGTATTTACCTCCTTTAAGCAACGTTGGGTCTGGTTAGTACTTGGATGGGTGACCGCCTGGGAACACCAGATGCTGTTGGCATCCCTACATGTCAAGTGGGGTTGGTGGAGGATTAGTGCCCCTCCCTGTAAAACAATTAACTCTAGGCCATTGGCCACCCCGTCTGGGATACATGGCGTCTGGCAATGAATGAAAAAAAAAAACTACAATCGCGTCTTTTTATTTTCGTTTTATTAATCCACGCGAAATTATTTCATTTTTCAATTTAAGGACCACACAGGTTAAAAAAAAAATTACTATAAAAAAATGAAAAATCTACTATGTTAATTAAAATAAAATGAGCCACAGGAATGAATAAAAATGTAAGGGATTAATGCGGGAGCTTCAGGGTCGTGTTATAGGGCTCAAGTAAGGTGAGGCATATTACGAAAAATATTAGTGAATGACAGACGGACAGGATCGATCACGGAGAAAGAAAGAGAGAGAGAGAGAGAGAGAGAGAAATGTGTGTGTGTGTGTGTGTGTGTGTGTGTGTGTGTGTGTGTGTGTGTGTGTGTGTGTGTGTGTGTGTGTGTGTGTGTGTGTCTCCTACCCCTTTGCGTAATGGGAGACTGCTTGGAGAGAGGGAGAGGAGTTGCTTTGAAGTGAGTGTGAGTGGAGAGGCAGGGGAGTACATTAGCAACAAAGCCATTCTCCCTACTGATAACATAACCCCCCCCCTCTCTCTCTCTCTCTCCGTATTTCTTTCTCTAACATGGTCTTTCTTTAGTGCACGTCTCCTTCAGGACAGCTTCTTAATATGTTCTTATCTTCTTCTTTGCGTAATGAGAGAGAGAGAGAGAGAGAGAGAGAGAGAGAGAGAGAGAGAGAGAGAGAGAGAGAGAGAGAGAGGGATTTTGTTATCAGCCGGAACACTGTCTTCGTACCTAATGTAATCTGCTACTACTCTTCTCACCCGAACTTCAAGGCATCTCTCTCTCTCTCTCTCTCTCTCTCTCTCTCTCTCTCTCTCTCTCTCTCTCTCGCTGCTCCTTATACTGTTGCTTGACATTATCCTCAACATACTCAAGCGCACATACGTTCTCTCTCTCTCTCTCTCTCTCTCTCTCGCTGCTCCTTATACTGTTGCTTGACATTATCCTCAACATACTCAAGCGCACATACGTTCTCTCTCTCTCTCTCTCTCTCTCTCTCTAAGCTGTCCATCTAATACCCCCAGCGTCTCCTTTTATCCTTCCTTGATGGACAGACGGCCCGCATTATTATGCCTGAAGAAAGGAGGAAGAAAATAAGGAGGAGAAAAAGGAGGAAAGAAGGAGAGAGGAGGGAGGAAAAAGGCAGAAAATAGAGAGGAGAAAAAAGAGGAAGGAAGGAGAGAGGAGGGAGGAAGAAGGCAGAAAATGATGAGGAGATGAAGAGGAAGGAAGGAGAGGAGAGAAAAATTAGGATGAAAGTAGGGGAGTAAGGAGGAAGAGAAACAAAAAGGAGGAAGAGAAACAGAAAGGAGGAAGAAAATAAGGAGGAAAAGAAGGAGGAAGGAAGAAGAGAGGAGGGAGGAGAAGATGAGGAAGGAAAAAAAGGGGAAGAGGAAAGCAGAAAGATAAAGGGACGATGGAAGAAGAGAATAGGAAGAAAGGAAAGGTGTGCGAGAAAGGTAATATAAGGAAGGAAGGAAGGAAGATGGAAGGAAAGAAGGATGTATGGGGGAAGGAAGATAGGATGGAAGAGCGAAAGATCGTACATAGGAGGAAGAAGAGGTAATATGAAAAAAAAATAGCTTACAAAAAGAAAAAAGGGAAAAAAAAAAACGAAATGGACGGAGGAACGGAGAAGGAAAGAAAAGAGTAAGATATAGGAGGAAAGGTCGGGGGATGGAGAGAGAGAGAGAGAGAGAGAGAGAGAGAGAGAGAGAGAGAGAGAGAGAGAGAGAGAGAGAGAGAACCTTATTTCCTCAAAAAATGAGAAAAAAGAAGATAACGAGGCAATAGAAGAAAGAAAAAAAATTAGATCCACAAACACACACACACACACACACACACACACACACACACACACATTTAATAGTAAGTCGTGGTTGTGCGAAATTCAATGAGCCTAAATTATGGGGTGGAAATGAGTCTCCTTGGTTACTAGTCGTTTGTCCCAGTCTGGTTCAACTTGGCCATCGATAAGCTGAAAAGGGAGAACTGGATCTCCTTGGTTACTATTCAGTTTTGTCCTCCAGCCTGACTCAATTTGCCCATTAATAAAGATGAGAATGGGGAAATGAGTCTCCTTGGTAACTAGTCAAATACACCCTCCAATCTGATTCGGCCCTAAATAAACATGAAAAGGTGTTACGGATCATCGTCAGGTAAGAATAAATTAACTTCAGGTAAATTTTTAAAATTAATTTTTCTTCGCTATAATTTGGAAATGTACCAGGTCTGTCTGAACTTATGGCCGATTTTCATATTTTTCTCACTAAATTTTGAACTAGGAAAATATATGTAGATTTAGAAACAAGCTTGGTGTTATCTTATTTTGTGTTATTTTATGGCTGAGGAGCAAGATGGAAGAGGAATATTCTAAGTAGGATATGTATGTAAATGCTGGCTTACTCAATTCTGCCTACTCTGCTTCTTGTTCTGCTCTTTCTGTCTCATTGTGTGTGTGTGTGTGTGTGTGTGTGTGTGTGTGTGTGTCAAAAGGCTTCGTTCTCTTCGTACAAACTCTGCCTACTTTGTGTTTCAAAATTTTTAGTTTGGGGAATAGAGCTCAGAAAGTATAGTTCCGACTGTCAACTCCAAGAGAGAGAGAGAGAGAGAGAATCCTCGGTCTGAAGAGCAAGGAAGGACCTCCAGAAGTCAAGAAATAAAGTTACGTAATTCACGTCTTGGAGGAAAGCACAAGAAAAAATATGCCTACTAATAATGTCTTAGGATTAACCCAGTTCCTTTGGGTAAGTAAACAAGCTAAGGAATGTGAAAAAAAATATATATATAAGCATGGAAGAAAAACTTTAGATACTGAGTGCAAGAATGGGAAAAAAAAGTTTAGATGATGATGAGGATGATGATGATGCCCTATACCGAAGACGCTGAAAGAAATTAAATACATGATGATGATGATGATGATGATGATGATGATGACTTTAAAATAACGTAAAACAGAGTAACTGAATATGGAAAAATGGTCCCTACTAATTTAACAACACACACACACACACACACACACACACACACACACACACACACACACACACACACACACACACACACACACACTAAATAAAGGCCGCACCAAACAAAAGACCACCAAGAGCCAGCCAAAACAAATGAAGGAAAAAAAGTAAGAATGGGAAAGAAAACAAAAGAATAATAGCATTTTTAAAGAAGCCATCTCAGTTTTGGCCTGGTCTCGGAGTCACTCATTAGCAATCCGAGTTTTCCGAGATCTGTGCGAAAATTGTCTTCCTCTTCTCTTCTGTCTTCTTACTGGCACTCTCTTTCTCTCTCTCTCTCTCTCACCTACCCTCGTTCACCTGTCCTTGTCCGATTCACTGCCCTATCTACTCACCCACTCGCTCCACACATCCATATTTATGCTCTCTTCCAAATATTACCTTTCCTCCCACCCACTGCCTCACCCGCCCACCCATCCATCCACTTACTCCCACCCACAGCTAATCCACTCCTCATTCACCCACCTTCCCATGTCACACACTTTTTCATACCAACGCTCACATTCATTTCCCCCTTTCCACCCACCCATTCCCACTCACCCATTCAGCTCCCCATCAACCTTTATGGGCGTAAATTTGGCCCACTCCCCCCCACTCCTCTCCGCCCATAACACAGCGACGAATGGCTTGTTTGCTTACTAAGGGTGAAACAGTATTAAGTGCAGGCGTAAACTTCTCTTACTTTTCTACTGCGCTTATTTTCCCATCTACCCTTCTACTGCGTTTATTTTCCTATCTACGTTTCTGCTGCGTCTGTTTTCCTATCTACGTTTCTGCTGCGTCTGTTTTCCTATCTACGTTTCTGCTGCGTCTGTTTTCCTATCTACTCTTCTACTGCGGCTATTTTTCTATCTGCCCTTCTATTGCGTCAACTTTCCTATTTTCTATGCCACTGCGTCTGCTTCATACTTAGGGCATGTCCGTCACTTTCCTCCCTGACGCATCACATCAAACAGCATCATTCATGGACTGAGAATCATACCCTCTCTCTCTCTCTCTCTCTCAGCTCAGGAATATTAGCCAGCAAAGGAAAGTGAGAAGCAAAAAGAGCAGGACTTTTATGCGAACCCACGCCATCTCTCTCTCTCTCAGCTTAGGAATATTAGCCAACAGGAAAAAGAAAATAAAAGAACAGAAAATATCAGACGAATTTTTGTCCCTCACTGAACAACCTCCTCTAACTAAATGTCTTGTTTTACTAATTTTATTTCTGTCTCCTTCTAAAGGCTACATCCTATACAACTTTTCCTCCAACCTGGCCTAAAATAGCCATCCCTCCCCCTTGAAAGCAGAGTTCTAACAATATATCAACACTAGAATACGATGCTAGTCACGAAGAACTGCTATGGAAAAGATGCAGAGCTGTAGTATTGCCTTTTTCTACCACTAAGCTACGCGAAATAAGCTGCAAATGGACGAAAATCTGGGCCAAGTTAAGGTGAAAGGACTCTACACAGTAAAAACCCCTTTTCTCGTATTCTTCCTCATTACCACCTTAAAATTTGATGATGGAGAGGGACCCCTTCTCGCGTTGGCACGAATATTTCCTGTCGGCTACACTGCCCGGTTAAAAAAACATCGCTCAATCCCCCCCTTCCCAAAAGTTGAAAAAAAATAGTGAGAAGCAAAGAAGGATTACATATGCTAAATCAAGAGAGTATAAGAAAAAAGAGGATGGATAAAGAGAAGGATGGGAAAAGAGGAAAATGACAGGAAAAATACTAACCGGGAGGAGAGGAAAAGGGGAGGTGAGTGGGAGATAAGAGAAAGATGAAGGAGGAGGAGAGGAAGAGGAGAGGAGGAGGAAAGGAAACCAAGGTGGGGGAAAGTGGAATGCATTTTAGGAAAAGAGAGGAGGAGGAGGAGGAGGGGAGAGGGAGGGGTTGGTTCGGAGAAGAGTGTTATAAGAAGGAGTGGGCAATTTGGAGAGAGAGAGAGAGAGAGAGAGAGAGAGAGAGAGAGAGAGAGAGAGAGAGAGAGAGAGAGAGAGAGAGAGAGAGAGAGAGAGAGAGAGAGAGAGAGAGAGAGGAAGCGATCTGGCAAAGCAGTAAGAGGACGGGAGACGAGGTGGAGGGGGGGGGTCGCGGGGGAAGGAGAGAGAGAAAAAGAGAGAAAGAGAGAGACAAGGAGGCGGGGAGGGGGAGACTGAGATAAAAGAGATAAGAAACACCTCGGTAACTCCCCAATATTGAATCATTTAGGGCGGGAGAGAATGGCAAGGCGATACTACCACCGCCTTGCAGTTTTTCTTTTTTTATATATATATTTTTTGGCCTTTTTTTTTTTCCATTTTCGCGATGTTTTGGGAGATTGTGGGTTTGGAAGATTGAAGCAGGACGGGAAGGGGAGGATTTGGGAGAGGGGGGAGGGAGAAGGAGGGAGGGGGAGGGGGGAAGAGTGGTGAAAGGGAGATGGGGAAACACACACACACACACACACACACACACACACACACACACACACACACACACACACAGGATGAGGCAGTATGTTCACGTGATGATAATGATGACACGGATTATGGTTATGATGATGATGATGATGATGATGATAATTATAGTCCCGCCATATTTTCCCCTCTCCGTTCTGTCACATCCTCCTTCCTCTCCCTATTTCCTTCTCCTCCCTCTTTCTCCTTTTTCCTTCCTTTTACTCCCTACCTTCTTTCCCCCTTCCTTTCTCCCTCCTTCGTGTTCTCCTACTGTCTTCTCTTTCTCTTCTCCATTTCCTCTTCTTCTTTCTCATTTCTTCTCTTTCTCCCTTCTTCATTCTCCTATTCCACTTTTCTCCCTCTCTCTCCTCTCTTTTCCTCTTCTTCTTCTCTCCCCTTCCTCTCTCTTCCTTCACTCTTTCTCCCTTCCTCTCTTCTCCCTCTCTCCCTTTCCTGTCTTCTTCTTCTCTCCCTTTCTCCTTTCTCTTTCTTCTACTCTCTTTTTCTCCTCTCCCTCTCACCCCTTGCTCTCTTTTCCTCCTCCCTTCGTCTCTCGTACTCTCTTTTTTCTTCTCCCTCTTTCTGCTTCATATTTTCCTCTTCCATTTCTCTCTTTTCTTCCTCCCTTTCTCCCTCCCTCTCCGTCCTCACTTTTCCCCTTTTCTCCCTCTCTCCCCTTCCTCTCTTTTCCTCCTCCCTTTCTCCCTCCTAACTCAATCTAAATCTGTTCTTCTTCCTCCCAGCTTGCACCCAATACCATTTCACCTCCCTTTCTCTCCCTCCTTCCCTCCACTTCTCTCCCTCCTTCCCTCTCTCTGTCGCTCTGTCGTTACCATCCTTCTTCCTTCTCTTCCTCGTTCCCTCCCCTTCCCTCCCTCCT
>NC_136974.1:32603995-32621495 GCF_032717465.1 Coenobita brevimanus
CCTTCCCCACCACTCCTCGTCTCCATCCCCCTTCCATCCCCCTCAAAAAAAGAAAAAAAAGGAAAAAAAAATTACATGAATCCGCCACTCGATTTATAATATACCCAACGAATTTTATGGACTGGTACTGGGGATCTGTATTGAAAATTGGGGGGGGGGGTGAAAAATTGGGGCGGGGGGGAATGCTGAATATGTGTTAGCAACGTAATTAACTTTTGGGCATTGAAAGGCATGGGGCAAAATCAGTGAATAATAATGTACTGGGATATACGCTAAGGGATTGGGTGGTGATGTCAATAGTGGGTGAACTGGGGAAGGGGCATATGGATGGATGGATGGATGGATGGATGGATGGGTGAATGGAAGGACACAGACACATATATGGACAGACAGACGCAGACACAGACAGACATACAGGTAAGTAGAAAGATGGACAGATAGATATACAGATAGATAGATGGACATATATATAGATAGACGGATAAAAAGACAGACAAACAGATGCAGATACAGACATAAAGACAGATAGATACAAACATACACAGAATACCTGAAAGAGAGAGAGAGAGAGAGAGAGAGAGAGAGAGAGAGAGAGAGAGAGAGGCGGAAGTGAGTGAAAATGGACTTTGGCTTATCAAGGTGCCTCAGTCTGCCTCATATTTTCAGCATTTTCTTTGTTTTGTTTCTCTACTTTTCTTTTTCTCTCTATTTCTTTCATTTTTTCCTTCTTCGTGTCCATATATTTTTCTCCTTCCTTCCTCTTTCTTCCTCTGTGTTTCTCCCCTTCCTTCCTTCTTTCTTCTTCTTCTTCTGTATGTCTTTTCTTCTTGTTTCTCTAAAGCTTTCCCTTCCCTCCTCCACCATCTTATTCTCCCTCTCTTTCTCCTTCTTCAGTATTTATTTTCTTCTTTCCTTCATGTCTCAAGATTTTTTCTCTTCCTTGTTTTTCCTCAGTATCTCCTTCCTTCTTCTCTTTGTCTAAATTTCTTTTCTTCCTTCTTTGTTCTCCCTCAGTATTTCCTTCTTACTCCTTTCCCTGCTTCCTTCTTTCCTTCCTTTTTCTTCATCAGTATTTCCTTCTTACTCCTTTCCCTGCTTCCTTCTTTCCTTCCTTTTTCTTCCTCAGTATTTCCTTCCTACTCCTTTCTCTGTTTCTTTCCTTCCTTTCTCTTCTTCTAGTTCCTCTTTCACTGTTTTTTTTTCCTATCTCTTTCACTCCTCTCATCCTCCTAATGTTCTCTCTCTTTCTTCAATCCCCATTTCTTCCTTGTTTCCTCCCAATCTTTCTCCTTTAAGAATTTGTCTTCCTCATGAGATATATTTAAGGTGAAGTACAGCCAACACCAAAACTTCACAACAACAGCTACACACACACACACACACACACACACACACACACACACACACACACACACACGAAATCCGATCACCACCTTCCTCATACAAGCATACAACAATCACACACACACACACACACACACACACACACACACACACACACACACACACACGCAAAGTTCTCGGCATAAAGGGACGAGAACGATGCCGTGCCGAACCAGCAAATCTAGCGAGGCCGAATCAGACGTGGTGGAAGCTAATGAGTGAGAGTTGATTATGTGCCGTAGCGGAAATTAAGAGAGAGAAATGAGAGAGAGCGTGGAGATAAGAGGAAGAAAGAGGGAGAAGATAAAGGGAGGAAGAGGAGAGGTAGGGAGGAAAGGAGAGGAGAGGTGGGGAGGAAGGGAGAGGAGAGGAGAGGTAGGGAGGAAGGGAGAGGAGAGGAGAGGTAGGGAGGAAGGGAGAGGAGAGTGAGTTGACAAGTGTGGAAGGGACGGTGGGGGAGAAAAGAAAGAAGGCTGGAAGGAAGGAAGGGAGAGAAGCGAAGAAAGAATTAACAAGGGAGGAATGGAGAGAAGAGAGGAGAAGAGAGAATTAACAAGGGAGGAAGGGAGGGAGATACGGAAGGATGAAGGGAGACTAAGGCATACAGGAGGAGGAAAGGAGGTGAAATACTGGTGAGGAGGAGGAAGGTGAGGAGGTAGGAAAGGGAGGTATGGAAGGTAGGAGTGATGACAAGGATGCAGGAAGAAAGGAAGATAAAGACTGGATTGAAGGAAGAAAGGGAGGTAGAGAGGGATGGAGGAAGAAAGGGAGATAAAAAGAAGGGAGCGTAAAAGAAAAAGGAAGAGGGGGATGAGGCATGAATAAGTGAACGAGAGAGGGAGAAAGAAAATGAAAGGGAGGGGGTACAAGAGGAACAAGGAAACAAACACACACACACACACACACACACACACACACACACACACACACACACACACACACACGCAAACCAAGATGACTGGAAATGAGAGAGCAGTAAGTGTGTGTGTTTCTCAGATCAAAAGTCGAACCCGGGTCCACACCAAGCAACCACCAACGTCAGCAAGTAATAAGTCTTTGTCTGGCGAGTGCTTGCAGAGAGGGAAGGGGTGGGGGAGAGACCATGCACGTGGAGGGGGGAGGGGAAGGGAACTGGAGGGGTGGGGGGGAAAGAAAGGATTGGTAAGTAAGAAGGAATACTTGATTGAGAGGGAAGGAGTGGGATCAGGAGAGAAGAGGAGGAGGAGGAGGAAGGAAGAGTGTGTTTTTTGGGTCAAGAGGAGGAGGAAGAGGAAGGAAGAGTGTGTTTTTTGGGTCAAGAGGAGGAGGAAGAGGAAGGAAGAGCGTGTTTTTTGCTTTAAGAGGAGACGAAAGTGTGTGTTCTGGGAGGTTAAGAGGGGGAGGTGGAGGAAGGAAGAGTGTGTTTGGGGGGGTGAGAGGGAGAGAGGGGTGATTTTTAGAAGAGGGGGAAGCGAGAAAGAGAGGAGAAAAGGGGAAACGGGCGAAAAAGAAGTGACTGAATACATGAGTGGGAAAGGAAAGGAAAAGAGAGGAGAGGAGAGGAGAGGAGAGGGGAGGGGAGGGGAGGGGAGGGACAACTGGGACAAGGGGAGGGGAGGGACAAGTAGGATGAAAATAACGTGTGAACAGAATTGGAAAGGAGGAAGAGAGAGAAAGAAGGAAAAAGAGGTAAGTAAGGAGCAGAGGAAACACAGCAAGGGAAAGAGAGAGAGAGAGAGAGAGAGAGAGAGAGAGAGAGAGAGAGAGAGAGAGAGAGAGGAGGGGGAGGGAAAGAGCAAGGAGGGAAAAAAAGTGGGCCTGAAACGAAAGAAAGAGAGAGGTATGACAGTGAGGTAAAGAAAGTTGGATAATAAGAAATTTTAAGTTAGAGGGAGATGCGAAAAAGGAGGGTGTAAGAAAGAGAAGCATATTGGAGAAGGGAGAGAAAGGGTGGAGGAAAGCAGGGAGGAGGGGAGGAAAGCAAAGAGGAGGGGAAGAAGAAGAGGGAAGAAGATGAGAGAGAGAGAGAGAGAGAGAGAGAGAGAGAGAGAGAGAGAGAGAGAGAAACGAGACAAAAATTAAAGAAAAAAGTAAGAGCTAATGAACCGTGGCAGAAAAATGACAAAAAAAAGTCGAATGCGCCAAAAAATAGTCACATAATTAAGAAGGAGAGGAGAGAAAAAAAGGGGAGGAGAGGAAAGAAAGGAGAGGTGAAGAAAATGAAGAGGAAGGAGAGGAAAGGAGAGAAGAAGAGAGGAATGGAGAAGAAAAGAGAGGAAAGGAGAGAAGAAGAGAGGAATGGAGAAGAAAAGAGAGGAATGGAGGAGAGGCATGGAGAAGAAAAGAGAGGAATGGAGGAGAGGCATGGAGAAGAAAAGAGAGGAATGGAGGAGAGGCATGGAGAAGAAAAGAGAGGAATGGAGGAGAGAAGAAAAAAGGGGGGGAACGGAAAGAGAGGAGAGGTGAAAAGAGAAGGAAGAAGAGGAAAGAAGAGAAGACGGGAGGAAAGGAGAGGAATGGACAGGAGAAGAGAGGAATGGGGAGAAGAAAAAAGGGGAGAGGAAAGAGAGGAGGGGAGAAGAAAGGTTTGGAGAGGAGAGGAATGGAGAGAAGAGGAGAGGCTATGAGAGGAATGGAGAGGAGTAGAGAGGAATGGAGAGGAGAGAAGAAAAAAGAGGAGATGAAGGAGAGGAGGGGAGAAGAAACGTTTGGAGAGGAGAGGAGAGACGAGAAGGGGAAAGAATTGGTGAGGAATGGAGAGGAGAGGTGAGGACGTGAGAGGAGAGGAAAGGAGGGGATGGGAGAGAAAAGGAGAGGAGAGGAAAGGGAGGGAAGAGGAGGAAAGAGAAGAGATGATGAGGAAATAAATGTGGAAGAAGGGGAAGGGAAATTGGATTAAAAAAAAAAAAACACACAACGACAGAAAAAAGCAAAACAAAAATGAAAAAAAATAAACTGAAAAAAGAAAAAAAAAAAAGAGACAGTGTTAGTGAACCTGGGCAGATGAAAAATTAACGCGAATGAGGGGAAAAACAGGCGGTCACATAATTAGAGAGGAGAGGAGAGGAGAGGAGAGGAGAGAAGAGAGGAGAAAAGAGAAAGGAAAAAAAGAAGAGAGATGAGAAGCGAGGAGAGGAGAGGAGAAGAGAGAAGAGGGGAGGAGAGAAGAGGATAGGAGAGGAGAGGAGAGGAGAGGAGAGGAGAGGAGAGGGGAGGGGAGGGGAGGGGAGGGGAGGAGAGATTATAAGAAATGAGTAAAGGAGGTGAGGAAGGAAGGTGAGAGGAAAAGAGGAAATGAGAAGAAAACTGAAGGAAAGAATTATGAAGGGAAAGGAATGGGAAACCATGGAAAGGAAAAGGTCGAGACACTGGAAAAAGAGAAAGATGGAAGGAAAAAAGGCGAAAAAAAAAAATGACAAGAAAAGAACAGAAGGAAATTAAGAATATGAAAGGGATGGGAAAGGGAAAGGAGAGAATGGAAAGGAAAGGGGACAAGAAAAGGGCGAAAAAGAGAGGGGAAAAAAAAAAGAGATAAAAAAAGAGCTAATGAACTAGGGCCAGAGAGAGACGATGTACAAATTAAGGTGGAGGAGGCAAAAACATGGAGTCACATAATTACAAGAGTTACCCCCCTCCTCCCATCTTCTCTCATCACCGCACCAAAACAAACTCTTCTCGTTTTCTTTTCTCTCTCTTCACTTACTTTTTCTCTCTCCTATTCTCTTCCTTTCTCATTTCTTTCTCTCTTCTCTTTCTTCTCTTCCCTCCCATTTCTATCTATTATTCTGTTTTATCTATTCTGTTTTTATCTTTCATTTGTTATTTTTTCATCACCGTACCAAAACAATTATTATTTTCTTTCTTTTTTCTTCCTTTTTCTCTTCTCGGCTCTTTCTGTTTTTCTCTTTTCCTTTTTTATATTTTTTTCATTTTTCTCTCTCTCTTCATCTCTCTTCTCTTGAATTATTTGGTTATCTGTTTTTCCTTCTCTCCTTTAATTATATATCACATTCTCTATCTGTGTGTGTGTGTGTGTGTGTGTGTGTGTGTGTGTGTGAGGTCAACCATCTCAGTTTACCTCCCACCAGTGAGGAAAGGAGGGGAAATGGAAGACGAGGAGGAAGAGGAAGTGAAAGGGGAGAATAGGAGGGAGAGGAAGGAAGGAGGGGAATGAATGAATGAATGAAGGAAGGAAGGAAGGAAGGAAGTGAGGGAGGGGAGAAATAAAACAAGGAAATGAGGAGAAAAGGAAGTATTTTGTCAAGAAGGAAGAAGAGAGGGTGAGGGTGAGGGACGGGAATGAAGGAAAGAGGGAAGAAGAGAAAGAAGGAAAGGTAAAAGGAGAAATGCAAGGAAAGAGAAGAACCAAATGAAGAGGAGGAATGAAAGGACAGGAGGAAGGAAGGAAGGAAGGAAGAGAATATGAGGAAGGAAGGAATGACGTAGGAGGAGGATGGAGAGGGAAATGGGAAGATAGAGGGAGAGAAAGAGCTGGGATAAAGAAATTAGAGAAAGAGGAATTAAGAATGAAGGTGACTGAAGGGGAGGAGGAAAACATGAAAGACGGAGGAGGAAAGAATGAATGTAAAGGAGTGCTGGATGGAAAAGGAAGAAAGTAACAGGGGAAGAGGAAGAGGAAGAAGGAAGGAAGGAAGAGGAGGAAAAGAAGGATGAAAGGGAAGGAAGGAGAGAACGGAGGAAGACAATGAAGACAGAAGATGGAGAAGGATGGAGAGAAAGAAAATAAACTAAGAAGAAGAAAGATTGGAAGAAAATTATAAGATGGGAAGGAAAATGAAAAAATGAGTAAGAAACGGAGAAAATGATGAGAAAAGGGGAGGAGGAGAGGAGAGAGTGAACGAAAGACAAAGATAAAAAAAGACAAGGAAATGGAAAAATCAAAAGGAAAGTGGGGTAAATATGGAAAACAGATATGGAGAAAATAGGAGAAAAGGAGGAGAGGAATATAGAGAGGAGGAGGAAAGAAAGAGGAGAGCTGGTGGAAGAAAAAATTGAGGGATGAAAGGAAACAGGATGAGATTAAGGTAGAAGAAGAAGAAGAAGAAGAAGAGGAGGAGGAGGAGGAGGAGGAGGAGGAGGATATACAATATGGTTTCATAATAAATACATGGAAACAAAAACAAAAACGACAAACAATAACAGTAAATAATAACAATAATAATAATAAAAAAAATAATAACAGCAGCAGCAATAATAATAATAATAATAATAATAATAATAATAATAATAAGGAAAAATAATATATAGTAATAGCTGGAAGAATGATAAATGAGAGGAAGTCAGGGAGAGGAAGCAATTAGGAGAGACAATAAAGAACGTGACTAAACAGGACATGACAGCAGACAAAAGAGTGATGAGAACAAGAAGGGAATGAAACAGAAGAAAAAAATGGGATAAAACAGGAAAAAAATACAAAATACTGAAAGAAAACAAGAAAACAAAACAATGAGAAATAACAATAATGAAAAAATAATAATAAAAATAGTAGTAGTAGTAGTAGAAGTAGTAGTAGTAGTAGAAGTAGTAGTAGAAGTACAAGTAGTAGTAGTAGTAGTAGTAGTAGTAGTAGTAGTAGTAATAATAATAATAATAATAATAATAATAATGATAATAATAATAATAATAATAATAATCTGATCTTTGTTTTCTCAAAACAGCCACTTTTTAACAAACCTCACATGCGGAAAAGAACATAAAAACTAATAAAGAAAAAAGAAAAATATTAACAAAGTAACAAATTAATAAAAAAAGAGAAAACACTAAAAATATACATAGGAGACAACTTCAAAATTAATATGAAAATTAGCAAAAAAAAAAAGCAAAAAAAAAAAATAATAATAATAATAATAAAGAATGCAGCCAAGATAAAAACGATAAAAATAAAAAAAAGAATCAAAACAACTAAAAAATCACAGCAAAAAACATCAAATGAACGAAGAAAAATCACCCCAAAAAATAACAATCAGCGCATTCAGATAATTATATTACAAAATTCCTGGGCTAGAAAAATCAAAACTAAAAAAAAACAAAAAAAAATCAGGACGAAAGTCACCAAAACAACAAAATCTCTAAAAAAAACAACAACAACAATCAGTGCATTCAGATATATTACAAAATTCCTGGGCTAGAAAAATACTGAAAAAAATAGCCAACAACAGCGAGGGAAACATATATATATTTATTTACAAATTAAAAAATGAATTAGAATGTAACTCCTTCCTGGTTACGTAGAGAAAAATAATTGTTTTCCAAAAATAATTTATGCTCGCTTGTCAATTTTTGCTGTATGGTTTATTTATTAATTCAATTATTCACCTCAATCTGTCTCGGTCTGTCTGTCTGTGCGCCTGCCTGTCTGTCTGTCTGTCTATTACTTATTTGTCTTTGTAAGTGTATTTGTCTGTGTTGTGTGTCTGTCTATTTCTTTACAGTTGTATGTTTCTCTCTCTCTCTCTCTCTAATACCACTGATATTTTGATCAATTTCTCAGACATTCCCTCTCTCCTTCCACCTCTCTCTCTCTCTCTCTCTCTCTCTCTCTCTCTCTCTCTCTCTCTCTCTCTCTATCTTTTGGCCATTTTCTCAGCAATTCTCTCTCTCTGTCTCCTTTGTATTGGCGTGAGGAAGATGAGGAAGATTGCTTTCATTAAATCAATTCTCTTTCATCTCTTTTATCTCGCCAGACTCTCTTTTTCGAGTCCTTCCCCCTCTCCCCCCCGCTCTCTCTCTCTCTCTCTCTCTCTCTCTCTCTCTCTCTCTCTCTTCCCATTACTCATTTTCACGTTTCATTTTTACCTCTTTCTTCTCTACTGAATTCCCTTTTCCCCCTCCCCCTTTTCTCCACCTCCTCCTTCCTCCTGATCCCCTTCCCCTTCTCTCTTTCCTCACTTCCTTTCTCTTCCCTCTCCCTCCTCTTTTCTTCCCTTCCTCCCCCTCTCTCTCTCTCCCCCTCTCCTCCGTCCCCTACAGCTCCCTCTTTTCCTTCCCATCCTCATTCCTCCCTTCCTCCTGATCCCCTATCCCCTCTCCTCCCCTCCTTTCATATCCCTTCCCTCCAGTTCTTTTCCTTTCCTCCCCCCCACTCTCACTTTCCCTTCCCTCTTAGTTTCCCTCTCTACGCCCCTTCTTTCCCTTCCCACCCTTCTCCCTCTCTTTCCTTTCCTTTATCCCTCCCCTTCTCTTCTTTTCCTCCCCACCTCCTCCCCTTCCCTTCCCCCTCCCTTTCTTCCCCTTCTCTTCCTTTCCTCCCCACCCCCTCCTCGCCCCTTCTCCCCTCCCTTTCTTCCCATCCCTCTTTGTATCTTAAGTGAAACACAAAGCCTGATTACTCGTACTGGGTCGGTGTTGCAAATTATGGAGGAGGAGGAGGAGAGGGGTAGGGGAGGAGGAGGAGGAGGAAGGAAGGAGAGGGGTCGGGGAGGAGGAGGAGGAAGGAGAGGTAGCGGAGGGGGCAAAGGAGGAGGAGGAGGGGTAGACAGGGAGAACAGGGGAAGGAGAGAGGGAGGAAAAAAGGAAGGAGATGGAGAGAAGACGTGAAGTGGATGATGGAGGGATGAGGAAAGCGGACGGAGAGAGAATGGAGGAAGGGGAAAGAAGAGACAGGGAAGGAAAAAAAAAGAAAGGAAGAGATGGAAAGAAGAAGAGGTGAGGGGAGGAAGTAGAGAAGAGGAAAGGGACAGAGAGGAGAAAAAGACGATGGGGTTGAGGAAAGAGAGAGAAGATGCATGGAAATGGAGGTAGAGAGGAGAAAAGAGGAACAGAGAAGAAGGAGAGAAGGGAGGGAGGGGGGAGAGGAAGAAATGCGACGGTGGAGGAAGAGGAGGGGGAGGAGAGAAACAAAAATAAGGCAAGAAAAAAACAAGATGGGGGAAAAGGAAAAAAAATGTAAAGACGGAAATTGATAAAGGTAAAAATGGCGAAAATACGATTACCAGAGAGAGAGAGAGAGAGAGAGAGAGAGAAACTGAAACCTAAAACCAGCGCAGGAAACAAGAAAAAAAAGCGACCGAAAAAAACATAAATAAAACAAACACACTTTCCTCTCTTTCGTCATTCACTTTCATTAATTTTTTCCTTCACTGTGTCAATGGCCTTCGTTATTTTTATTCAAGAAAATATTCACGCATTTATAACGCTATGTTATTTTTTATCAAGGGCCTCCATGCTAAACATTTTTCATGATTACGGATGCATGGTTTTAGCTGTTCTAGTAAATTAATATGTAACAAGCAGGTGTATATATTAAAGCAAATTGACTCTGTAGCATTAACGGGAGAACAGAATAAATAATAATAATAATAATAATAATAAAATAACAATGAATAAAATTGAGTAATAATAAAAATAACAATAACAATAAAAACAATAATAATAACAAAAATTATAATAATAATAATAACAATAATAATGATGATGATAACCATTAGTGATATTAATAATAATAATCATCATCATCATCAAACTTTAATGCATACCTCAAGCACTTAGGAACCCAGGAGACTCACCTCTGTGGAGAGAAACAAAAGAAAAACAATAAAAACAAGAGCCAACAAAACATAAACAACTTAAAGAAAAAACTACAGTGCGTTTACTCTAATTTGGCAAAGATCTCTAACCCCTTTCTGCTCGGATGATGGCCAGCTGTAGCCAGAATGAAAGGATTTGACTAGTAACCAAGGAGACTCTCATCCATATGTAGAATGAAACTGTTTGGAGATGGTCTGAGTAGAATAAAAAGACGAGAGAGAGAGAGAGAGAGAGAGAGAGAGAGAGAGAGAGAGAGAGAGAGAGAGAGAGAGAGAGAGAGAGCACTGAGTAAAAGCAGAGAGATAAGATCAATAAAAACCAGGAATAAATAAAGGAGGGAAAAACTTAAATAAAAACGTAAGATAGAAGATAAAAGACTGAAAGAGAAAAGCGATGAGAGAAAACAAAGAAGGGTGAAGGGAATAAAAAATTGAAGATTAGAAGAGGGAGATGAAAAGATGGCAAAGAAGGAAAATATTGAGGAGGAGGAGGAGGAGGAGGAGGAGGAGGAGGAGGAGGAGGTTATGAAGCAAGAGGAAACGAGAGATGAGGAATGAAAAGAACGTGTGGATGGAGGAGGACAGACAGATAGACAGGCAGCCTGCCAGACACATAACAGACAGACAGCGATGACTGAGATAATCTGAGACACACATGTGTGTACACTAACAGACAGATAAAGAGGCATACATTTTATATATATGGACAGATAGGCATATATAGATAGACAGATAGATATAGATAGTGATAGACAGATAGAGTGATAGATAGAGATATAGATATATAGATACAGATGGGGAGGGAGAGAGAGAGAGAGAGAGAGAGAGAGAGAGAGACAGCAAATGTGATATAAAGCGAGGATTTAAAGTGGGCGTCTTGACGGATTTGGGAGCCTTTCTCAGGGATTAGCTGTCAAAGTTGATTACTGACTATCCAGAACAGATGGATGGTCAGAGGAGAGACGTAGATAGGAGGAGGAGGAGGAGGAGAGGAGGGAGGAGGTGGAGGAGGAGAAAAACAAGAAGAGTAAGAAGAAGAAAAATAATAAGAGAATAAAACTGTAAGAGAAAAACAGGAATGGGAGAAGGATGAAGAACGATAGAGGAGGGGGATGGATGCCAGAGGAAAGGAGGGAAAGGAGGAGGAGAGGATCAGGAGGAGAAGAGGGACAGGTAGATTGAGAGGAGATGAGAGAGAAGAGTAGGGGACAGAAGAGAGCATGGATAGGTGAATGAAGAACAGATAAGGAAAGACTTGAATAGACAGAAGATTAATCGGAAAAGGAATGCATGGAGATGGACAGGAGAGAGAGAGAGAGAGAGAGAGAGAGAGAGAGAGAGAGAGAGAGAGAGAGAGAGAGAGAGAGAGAGAGAGAGAGAGAGAGATTAAGGAAGCAGACGAATGGGCCAAAGAGAGGAGGAATTATGAGGGAAGGAAGGAATTTATGGAGGAGGAGGAGGAGGAGGAGGAGATAATGAATGAGTATAAAAGGGAAGAATAAAGATAATTATTACAGGAGTTAAAGAGTAAGAAAAGGGTGACAGTATAGCGAATGACAGGAGAAACAGAATAAAGAGAGGAAGAAATGTGAGACAAATCAAGACAAAAAGGAAAAAGGAGAAACGAAGAAGAGAGGGGAAAGCAGAGAGAGAGGGAGAAGGAAAGAAAAGATGAACGGGAAATATGCATATTTAATTAAAAAAAAGGTAATAATAATAATAATAATAATAATAATAATAATAATAATAATAATAAATAAAATGATAAATAATAAAGGAGAAGACAGACTCGATGAATAGGAAGATGAAAAAAAAAATCAAGGAAGGAAAGGAAGAAAAATTAGTCAAGCAAAGAAGAGGAGAAAAATGAATAAAGAAAGGAAGAGGAGAAAGCCAAGAGAACAGAGGGATCAAGCGAGCATAATATTAGAATGCCAAGAGGGTGACAGCGGGGGAGAGAGAGAGAGAGAGAGAGAGAGAGAGATGAATAAAAGGGGAGAAGAGAAGGAAGAACTGAAGGAAATGGAATGAACCTATTAATATAAGATGGAATGACTGAGAAATAAGAAAATCTTTTAAAGATGGAAAGAAATAGGAGGAAAAATAAAAGATAATGAAAAGAGATGAAAAGGAAGAAAAAGAGAAAGGAATAAAACAACCAAAAAATGTAAAGAAAAAAAAAGAAAAGGGAAGTTCAAGAGAAACAGGAGTGAAACAGAGAAAGATGATAAAAAATAAAGACGAAAAACAGGAAGAGTGGAAATATTAACAAAAGGGAAAAATGAATAAGTAAAAACAAAGGGAAGCAACGGAATGAGAGATAAAAAAGAAAAGAGAAAAAAAGATAAGAATATAGTGAAAATGACGAATAAAGTAGATAAGATGAAAGATAAGGCAAAATAAAGAACGATGAAAGAAGAATGAAAAATAACAAAAAAAAAAAAGGAACGAAAAAGAGATAAAAATGCAAAGATGAACTGATAAATACAAAGGAAAAGAGAACGGAAAAGAGGAATAAAAATGAGAAGGAAATTGAAGCGGAAATAAGAGGAAAGCGAAAGACAAGAAGAAAAACACGAAAGATAATGGATAAAAGACGAGAGATAAGAGGAAGAAAAAGAGAGGCAGCGGAAATGAACTGGATGAACGATAAAAAAGGGGGACAAAAAAGAGAAAAAATGAGAAAAAATTATGAAAGCAAATGACAAATAACGATGAGAAGAAAGGATCAAGGGAAATATCAGACGGCGAAGAGAGAGAGAGAGAGAGAGAGAGAGAGAGAGAGAGAGAGAGAGAGAGAGAGAGAGAGAGAGAGAGAGAGAGAGAGAGAGAATCAAATTATAACTTAAGATAACAATGAAACAAAGCGATAATTAAATAAGTGTAAGATGCAAACAGAAAGTTGAATGAGATGCGAGATACTAATAAATACTACTACTACTACTAATAATAATAATTATCATCATCACTACCATTATCATCATGGCCGCCACCACCACCACCACCACCCTAAATAATAATAATAATAATAATAATAATACAAATAATAATAATAATGAAGTGGCCCTCACATCGTATAAAAATTGGAAAAACTATAAAATTATTAAAATAATAATAAAATTAGAGAAACCTTGAAAACTAATCACGAAATTAAGCTAACATCTTCCATTACAGCCATGCATATATATTTTTTTTAATTTTTTAATAACAATAAATATTTAGGCATTTATTTAATTATTCTCTCTCTCTCTCTCTCTCTCTCTCTCTCTCTCTCTCTCTCTCTCTCTCTCTCTCTCTCTCTCTCTCTCAATTAATATATCTTTTTTCGATTTACCTATCATGAATTAAAACAATAAAAAAATCATGCTCCATGTGTCTACCTGTCTTCACATCTACCTAACCACCTATCTACCATCTATCTACCTATCGATCAATCTATCAACCACCTACCTATCTGTCAACTTATCTTCTCAACTATCTATCTTTTATCAATATACCTCTCTACATATAAATAGATAAAATAACCAGTCTGTCTATCCACCTATCTACCAATCAACCTACCTACCTACCTGTCTACCTACCACCTGTATCCATTTATCTATCTATCTATCTTTATACACCTCCCATTTCATCTTCCTAATAAATACTTCGTTCAAAACACTACACAATCTTATTCCATTTTCCTCAGAACTTATGCGAGAAAAATATGGAGTTCCGAGATAAGATTATATATAAATTAATGAGGAAAGATGCTTTAAAATTTTTCTATTAAGAATTGACTCGAAAACTTTTGAAATACAGGATGTTAAAGCAATTGGACGATAGTTAGAGGGTTGGGAATGGTCACCCTTCTTTGGGACAGGCTGAGTGAGAGCAAACTTCCAGCAAAACGGAAAGGTACAAGTTGATAGGCAAAAGCGAAAGAGTTTGCCTAGGCAGGGTGTGAGCACAGAAGCACAGTACTTGAGAACAAATGGAGGGACTCCATCAGGCCCATATGCCTTATTAGTATTGAGGCCAGTGATGGCAGAAAATCCATCCGCTGAAGAAATTCTGATGTCAGCCATGAGGAAGTCAGAGGGGGGAAGTGATGGAAGAACAGCACCGGAATCGTCCAAGGTGGAATTGGAGGAGAAAGTCTGTGCGAAGAGATCTGCTTTATCAGTAGAAGAAATAGCTACAGAGCCATCAGAGTAGACAAGAGGAGGGAAGGATGATGAGGTAAAGTTGCTAGAAACGCTTTTGGCAAGGTGCCAGAAGAAGCGGGAAGAATTCGAGTTGGAGAGTTGAGAGCATTTAGTACGGATGAAATTATTTTTATCAGAACGAAGAACAGATTTAGCATGATTCCGGGCAGAAACGTATAAAAGATGTGATTCAGGGGTGGAACGTCAGGTGTTGCAAGACAGGTAAATTGGATCAGGGAGGTCTGAGACAGGTGAGTAGGTAGGTAGAAAATTAGGTTGGCAGGCAGGCAGCAGGTATGTATGTATGTATGTATGTATGTATGTATGTATGTAGGTAGGTAGGTAGGTAAGCAAGCAGGTTAGTTGGTAGGCAAGCACGACACTCCCCCCCCCCTCTCTCTCTCTCTCTCTCGCATTCCTTCTCCTTTCCATTACCTCCACGTTCTTTGACTTCTTTTTCCCCTGCTATTCTTTTTTTTTCTCTCTCTTTCTTCCGACTTCGTGCTTTTGATCTTCCCTCATTTTCTCTCACTCTAAAATTTTCTCACTTTTCCCTCCAGCTTTCATCATTTTCCTCATTTTTCTTACTCATTTTCCTTTTTCTACCTTCCTCTTTGATATCCCTGCTTTATTATTATTATTATTATTATTATTATTATTATTACTAGGATCATCATCATCACTATTGTTATTTTTTTTTACTACTACTACTGCTATTATTATTATCATTATTATTATAATAATAATAATAATAATAATAATAATTATTATTAATAGGATCATCATCACTATTATGATTATTTTTTTTTAATACTAATACTATTATTATTTTATTATTACCACCATCACCATCATCATCATCATCATTATTATCATTAGTAGTAGTAGTAGTATGCGATGAGGGAGCATCTCAAGGAGCTGCCCAGTCAGCCAGTCACACCCTAACGCTTATCACACGCAAATAAGTCCCACATGATCCCGCATCATTCGAAATTTCTTTACTTCATAAACCGTACTTCTTTACTTCTTAAAATTCGCTCTCTACTTAACCTTTCAATTCTCTCTGCTATTTTCTTCCTTCTTCATTTCTTCTCTTTTTCTTCCTATTGCAATCTTTCTTCATTATTTCCATCCTTTTCCTTCTTTCCTCTTCTACCATTCTCTTTTGCTTTGACTCTGTTCCTTATAATTTTCACGTTCATTCTCCTCTCTCACTGTCTCTCTCTCCTCTTAAACTCCTTATTCACATGCAGCTTTCCAACCTTGCCCTCTGCCCTCTCTCCCTCCTCCTTTCCTCTTCATCTTTACCTCCCTCCTGCCCTCCTTCGCCCTCTCTTCTCTCCCTCATCTCCTTCACCCTTACCTTAATTAGCTCCCTACCTTGCTCCCTCACCCGGCTGGCTCCCTCAAAATTACTTGCCCCAAATTGACTCCAGCCTGAGTGTGGGAGTGGATGACAGTCTCTCTCTCTCTCTCTCTCATCCTTCATTTCAAACATTCTTCTCCGTTTATTTTTCCTCCCTCACTTTCTCATTTCCGTCCTTCTCTCACTTTACTTCCTTTCCCCACTTCTCTTTCATTTCCTCACCTCACATTCATCTCCCCTCTCGTCATCTCTCCTCTCCTCACCTTTCCTCTCCTCATTTCACTTCTCTCACATTCTCTTCCTTCGTCATCCGATCCTAATGTCGCCTGCCCCCCCTCCCCCCCCTCTCTCTCTCTCTCTTCTATTTCCTTCTCGCCCCTGCCTTATCGCTCCCATCTTCCTTCAGGTATTCTCTCTCCCTTTCTCCTCCTCTCTCCGCATCGCTGCTCTCTCTTCTTCCTCTCCTCTCCTCTCAGTCAACCTCTCGTCTACAATTCCTTATCTCTTTATCCTTCACTCTTTTTCTTTCTTTAGTTTCTGTTTCCATTCTTTTATTTATTTTCCCATCTTCGTCAGGGCTTTATTTTCTTACGTTTTCTCCTTTTCCGCTTCCTCTTCCTTCTCATCATTTTTTTTTCTTTATGCCTCTTTCTTTTCCCATTTTCCTCTCATATTTAAATATACATACATATACATACATACATATATAACTATTTTTTCCTCTACTAAAAATATAACGTACATACCTACATAAATACGTACATATTTTCCTGTTCTATAATACATACACACATACAGTACATACATACATATATATATATATACATTACATACATATTTTCTTGCACTAAAATATAATATACATACATACATATTAATTTTTGCACCGAAACTATAAAATAATTGACTATATTATATTTTCATTATTCAACCAAGGCATTATTTCTACCTCATTTCCCTTAGCTCAGAGGAGGTAAAAACATGTATATTATTTTTATTCTCTCTCTCTCTCTCGTTCCGTGTTATTTTTCGTTTCTAGTAATTCCTCTTCTCTCTCACTACGTGCTTCCAATGTTTTTCTTGCATTCTCTCTCTCTCTCTCTCTCTCTCTCTCTCTCTCTCTCTCTCTCTTTCACGATCTTTTTTTTTCTCTCTCTCCCCACTTTCGCTTCTTAATCATCTCTCTCTCATCCTCATTTTCTCTCTTTCTTTTCCTCTTCTCTTTGACCTCACTCTCTTCCTACGTCCACATTTTTTACTCCTTTATCCTTCTTCTCTTCTCCTTCCTTTGTCCTTTTATTCTTCTTCCTTCCTTCTTGTATTTCTCTCTCTCTCATCCTCTTATTCTCTCTTTCTTTACATTCTTTGACGTCTTCCCTCTCTTCCTACACACTCAGATTTTCTCCTCCTCCTCTTCCTTCCCTCCTCCTCCTTCCTCTTCCTTCCCTCTTCTTAACTCTTCTTGACAACATGATCTTATTCTCCCTTTCTCTGTCTTTTCTCACCTTTTTCCTTGAACATTCAAATTTCCCTATCTTTTCTTCCTTCTTTATCTTTTCTCTCACTTCCACTCACTTTCTCATTATCGTTTTTTTTCTCTCTCTCTCTCTCCTTCTACCCAACAAAAAATTTCTTCGCTCTTCTCCTCATCCTCTTCTCCTTTCTTTATCCTCTTACTTGCCTGCTTCCTCAATTCAGTATTCGAAAATCCTTCTCCTCCTCCTCCTCCTTTCCTTCTCTACCTCTTCGTCCACTCTCGGGTTTTCAGACTCTCTCTCTCTCTCTCTCTCTCTCTCTCTCTCTCAGCCTTGCAGAAGCTTACACCACAAGTCCTTTTTTACTGCCATAACAAGTGAGGAGGATGTGGTGGTGGTGGTGGTGGTGGTGGTGGTGGTGGTGGTGGTGGTGGCGGCGGCGGTGGTAGTAGTAGTAGTAGTAGTAGTTAGTAGTAGTAGTAGTAGTAGTAGTAGTGGTGGTGGTGGTAGTAATAATTCTTACTGACTGTTGTGACAAGTACTGGTGGTGGTGATGGTGGTGGT
>NC_136974.1:32623995-32646495 GCF_032717465.1 Coenobita brevimanus
CACCACCTCATATGCATAAGATCTTACGCGCAATTAAACAAACGCATTTCTATAATTCAACTTAGATATTACAGTCCAGCACACACACACACACACACACACACACACACACACACACACACACCTATCCCCCCCACACACACATTCCCTCACTCACACAAACACCTACCACCCCCCTTCCTCTCTCTCTCTCTCTCTCTCTTTCTCATACACTACACCATTACGCTGGACTTTATGCGTAGGAGACCCAGGGGTGGAATTACTGTTCATCTTAATTTCCCTCTATTACACGCTCTCCAATTTTCTGTCAGGCTGGCTTTAATTAACTTGTTTGCCTTGTATTTTGTTTTGGCGAGAATTTCCTTGTTTTTTCCCAGATTTCAAGGAGTTTTCCATGATTTTCTTTCACTCAGTTTTCATGATTAGGTGGCTTGTATTTTTTCCCCTCTTTTTCGTGGCCTATTCTTTTTGTGTAACTTTTTTTTTTTTTTTTGCGGGTCGATATACTTTTCTTGTTTTCCCTTTTTTCTGCTTGTTCTCTTTTTTCCTCTTGTTATTTTTTTCGCTTTTTAGGGTTTCATGTTTTTCGTTATTCTTTATTTACCGTGGCGGATTTAACTAACTCTTTTACGTTGTTATTTTCGTTTCCCGTTTTTGTTTTTACTGTTCCTTACGCTTATTGCAATTTCTGCTCATGGAAACTTTGTGCAGTGTATACCGTTGATTTTTTTTTTCCAAGCAACGTCAGTTAACTTGTATATATATATTTCTTAATTTTTTTCCTGTTCATTTTCTTCAGTACAAATATTATTCAAGAAGTTTTTGTAGTATTTTTTTTCCTGGTTATAAATGTTCTTTTTTGGGGTAACTTTATTAACTACTGGCAATACGCTTTATTACATTACCTCTTTGTTGCTTTACCTTCTTTCTGAGGATGATGATGATGATGATAACGATGATGATGATGATGATGATGATGATGATGATGATGATGATAACGATGATGATGATGATGATGATGACGATGATGAAGATATTATTATTATTACTATTTTGCATTTATTTTTTTATGGTCTTAATATTCTGAAGACAATACCTTTTACATTCTCTGCTACTGGAGATTATATTGCCTTTTTTTTTTTGTAGTTACCTATTGTAATTTATTCTGATTTTTTTTTTACTCATTTTTATCAAGGATTCAATTATTTCTAGTAGATGATCATGGCTGCTCTGTTTCTTTGCGCAGTATCTCTGTTTTGATGTTGTTTTCGGTTTATTTTGGATACTTTCTACAATTTTCCATTGTTTTTTTCATCTCGGTGGCCATTATTATTATTATTATTATTATTATCATCATTATTATTGTTGTTGTTGTTGTTGTTGTGCTGACAGTCTGTACTCCTGGCGATTAATTCTTTTTACATATTATTGTAGTTAATTATTACTTTACTTTTGGAAATATTTTAGTTTTTTCATATTTACTGACTTTTCTCTTACGACTGCTCTGATTACCATGTTTATACCCTTCCTTCTTTTCTCCTTGCGGTCCAAGTATTAAAATTCGTTTCTGGATTTATGTTGATATTTACCTGTATTTTTTGTTGAATTAATCCCTTTTTCAATGATTAATTTTTGGATCTTGTGCATATCTTTCTGTATACAATATCATGGTTCGCCAGATTAAATTCAGTTCTCATATTTTACTTTTCTTTTTTGGCTTTATTTTTCGTTATTAACCGCAGCTTATTCTAGTTTAATAAACATACATCTTTCTCTCCTCCTTCCTTCATTCCTTCTCCTCCTTTGACTCCCTCATTCTATACGTTTCTCTCCAATCCCTCCAACACTTCCTCACCACTCTCTCCCTCCTTTCATCTTCCCTTCTCTCCTCCCTCCCCTTCCATCTTGTTTTCTGCCCACTCCCTCTCGCCAGTCTCCTCTCCCCCTCCTCCCTTCCTCCCTCCTTCCCTCCCCTTCCATCTTCTCCCATGCTCTC
The DNA here is from genome assembly GCF_032717465.1 of Coenobita brevimanus. Taxonomy (NCBI): domain Eukaryota; kingdom Metazoa; phylum Arthropoda; class Malacostraca; order Decapoda; family Coenobitidae; genus Coenobita; species Coenobita brevimanus. Next base: position 32,625,992 of record NC_136974.1, read on the forward strand.
ATTCTCCTTCCCATCCCTCCCCCCCCATTTCTTCCTTCCATCGCTATACATCCCGTCTTCTGTTCTTTTTTCCCTCCTCCCTCTCTCCTTCTCCTTCCTCATTCCCGTCCCTTCCATCTTGTCCTCTCTCCCTCTCTCTCCTTCCTTCCTTCCTTCCTTCCCTTCCATCTTGTCCCCTGTCCCTTCCTCCTTCACTTGTTTACTCACCATTACACTAATGACCAACACACACACACACACACACACACACACACACACACACACACACACACACACATATACAGGTACACATTAGCTTGACACACACATGAGCATAAACACACACTTACACCTGAATCACTCACATACATACATACAAACACACAAGAAAACAAACAAACAGGCACATACACACACAATTATATCTACATGCCCAAAAAACTTACACAAAATATATAGCCAATGCATACAGATTTTTATAAGACAAGAAATTCCACACATACGCGTTCATAAAACACACACACACACACACACGCACACACACACACACACACACACACACACACAGCCAAACTCACTATCTGATTTTACGTTTTCTTTATCACTCTGACCTCTCATTTTCTCTCTTGCTCTGGCTGGCTGATAATTATGTTTCTCTCTCTCTCCCTCTCTCTCACACACACACACACACCCACACCCACACCCACACTCTTTACTGACTTGTCCTCTCTTCTATTTTCTCTCCCCTCCTCCTTTTGGACAATCTCTCTCTCTCTCTCTCTTCTAACATTATTTCCTCCTCCTCCTCCTCCTTTCCCACTCTCTTATTTAATCAGCCTTCTTTTGCCTTTTTACTTTTCATTCTTCTCCCTCTTCATCTTACTTATCTCTTATTAATCTCAAGTTTTACACTCCTTTTTCTCTTTCCTCTCTCTCTCTCTCTCTCTCTCTCAAAAATTTTATTCCTCAATCTCTCATCGCTCCCCACGTTTTCTCCAACCTCATTCCCCCTTCTCTCTCTCTCTCTTTCTTTCTCTCTCTCTCTCTCTCTCTTTATCGCTTATCTCCCCCATTTACCCTTCTGCTAACTGGCTTATTCATCTCCATTGCCCGCTTCCTCCTCTCTCTTTCCTCCCCATCTTTATCACCCCATTGCCTCTCCCTCTCCTCATTTACTCCCCAGAATTACGGCCTCCTACAAATCCTTATCTTCCTCCTCCCCCCCTCCTCCTCCTCCTTTTCCCCCTCCTCCTTCTCCTCTTCCTTCTCCTTCGTTTCCTTCCTTCCTTCGTTTGGAATCTTTTAAATATTTGTTAGTCTGTGTCCTCTCCTTTAATATTTTCTTCTCTTCCCCCACCTCCTCCTCCTTTTTCTTCTTCTTCTCCTCCTCCTCCTCCTCCTTCTTCTTCTTCTCCTCTTCCTCCTCCTCGTCTTCCTCCTCCTCCTCCCTTCCTTCGTTTGGCTTCTTTTAATATTCTCTTGCTCGTCTTTTACTTTTTTTTTCTCTTTTTTTTCATACCTCAGACTGTCAACTAATTTCTCTCTCTCTCTCTGTCTCTCTCTCTCTCCCCTTCTTTACATACAGCCCATCAAAATCACCATCATTTAACTGCAGTCTCTTATCTGTTCGTCTCTCTCTCTCTCTCTCTCTCTCTCTCTCTCTTTATCCTCCCCCGTCTTTCATTCGCAGTTTCTAAAGATCTTTTCACGCAACTCACTCTCTTTAACTGTCTTTGTTTAAGCCTCTCTCTCTCTCTCTCTAAAACTCCAGACTACTACCTTCCATCTCCCCAAAATAAAAACACCCACACAAACACACACAGACACAGACACAGACACACACACACACACACACAGAAAAAAACACACAGCCACGTACTTCCTTCAGCTATTCATTTCGCTGTTTGTTTTGGCCTAGAGCTCTCTCTCTCTCTCTCTCTCTCTCTCTCTCACACACACACACACACACACACACACACACACACACACGCACGCACAAAACCATTCATCAGCCTAGCCTTGTCAACATGCATGTGTATCACTATAACACACACACACACACACACACACACACACACACACACACACACACACACACACACACACACACACACACACACACACACACACACACACACACAAGTATCCAAGTTACAAAATCTTCATTTCCTGAGTTATTTCCAACTCTCTCTCTCTCTCTCCCTCTCTCTCTCTCTCTCTCTCTCTCTCTCTCTCTCTCTCTCTCTCTCTCTCTCCACGGGGCTCCTTGCAACATACCGAGGACGAGTTCAAAGGGTTGAAAAGTCTGGATTTTTTTTTTTTTTTTTTTTTTTTTTTTTTGAGAGAGAGAGAGAGAGAGAGAGTAAAGAAGACCGACATTAAGGATGAAAGGAAGAGAGAGGATTAGAGAGAGGTGAGAGAGAGGCAGGAAGAACGTCGGAGGGAGGACGAAAAAAAGGGAGAGAAGAGGGAAATGAGATGCGGGAGGGAGGGGAGAAGAAAATGAAAGACTGACTACAATCTCAGGGTAATGCAAGATGGTCTCCACTTGGCTAACATATACTAACATACTTCAGTGCAAAATACTGTGAAAAGTTAAAAGTATATTGTAAACTAGGATTCCAAAATTTGTGTTTACTTGGTTCGACTTTTGATCATATAAATCCTTTTAAAAGATCTTATAAATAAAGAATGAATTGTTGAAGAAATAGAGGTATACTGAAATATGGTTGTATGAGAGAGAGAGAGAGAGAGAGAGAGAGAGAGAGAGAGAGAGAGAGAGAGAGAGAGAGAGAGAGAGAGAGAGAGTTTATGTGAGGGCTGTGGAGGTAACGATATGTAAACACTTGAGTGACACAAGACCTGTCACCCCCCCTTACTCCTCCCCTCCCTTCCCCTCCTTTTGTCACTCCCCCTCCCTTCTCTCCCCTACTCCCCATCCCACTTTCTTCATTCATTGTCCACCCCATCTGTCCTCCCCTCCCCTCCACTCCCTTTGTCATTCCCCGTCCACTCCTCTTCCCCCCTCTCCATCCTCTTCATCTCACCACTCCCTTCCCCTTTTCCCCCCACTTCCCCTCGCGTTCTTTACCCCTCTCCCCTTATCTCCTTCAGTTCCCCTCCCTCCCTTCCCCCACCCCCTCCACTTCCACATTCCCCTCCCTTCTCCTCTCATCCTTCACTGTATCCCCCCTTCTTCCCGTCCCCCTCCCTCAAAACATCGCTCCATCTTCCCTCCCTTTCTCCACCCCCTCCTCCCTTTCTCTCCTCCCCACCTTCCTCCCTCATTCCCCTCCACTTTTATCGGAGGGAGAGGTGGGGAGAGGAGAGTTTATTACTGTTTTAATTTATTAATTTTTTGTACAATCGGTTTTTAATTTCGTGTGACTAATTATTTATAGGTAGAGAAATAGGATGTATTTCTCTCTCTCTCTCTCTCTCTCTCTCTCTCTCTCTCTCTCTCTCTCTCTCTCTCTCTCACTCTCTCTCTCTCTCTCTCTCTCTCTCTCTCTCTCTCTCTCTCTCTCTCTCTCTCAGCATCCGGACTCACCTAAATCTCTCTTTCTCTCTCTCAGCATCCAGACTCACGTCTCTCTCTCTCTCTCTCTCAGCATCCAAACTCACCTAAACTCTCTCTCTCTCTCCCTCCCTTAATCCATCGGTGACACGAGCGTATGGCGTGAGCGGGACCCATGCATCAAGGCCCGGAGCAGTATTAAGTTATTTGGGACGCGCTGCATGACAAGCTACGAGGCTGCTTGCACGCCCCGGCCAGTGATTTATGCTGCCAGGAGGTTGATTTAGTTTTCGGGTTTTCATTATATTCGCGACTCAGAAAATGTAACTAAAAAAAAAAAAAACACGCAGGGTAGAAAGGTTGTATGGGGAATTCTATCTACCTATCTGTCTACAGGCTGTATGGACAAAAATAACTATCTACCTATCTATCTGTCTGTCTGTCTATTTATCTATCTGTGGTTGTCACTAAATTGGCAACTCATAAAATGTTATAAAATTGGGCGAAGGGAGGTTGTATGGGCAAATTCTCTCTCTCTCTCTCTCTCTCTCTCTCTCTCTCTCTCTCTCTCTCTCTCTCTCTCTAACCTTCTAAGACAAACAGCAGCGCTTCCCAATGCTAATGTTAGAAAGTTAGCTTACAGTATAGCCCAAACAGTATAGAAAACGGGATGACGAGGGTAACTATGCCTAACTATGAAAATGTGTGGAATTGGAGACACACTGATACCAGGAAAATAAGGAAAATTGTGGCGAAGGTGTGGGAAAATATAAAAGAAAAATACTGAAAATTAAGAGACAAAACTTTAAAAATGAGTAAAAGGAGAGGCAAAAAAGAAAGGAAGGGGGGGAAATTAAGGACACACTAAAAAAAATAAATGGGAGATATTGTAACCAGGAAAATATTGTAATCAGGGAAATAAGGAAAGCTAAGAAGAGTGTATTATAAGCGATGAAACTGATAATCTGTAAAACCCAAAAAAATAAAAATAAAATAAAACTCAGGTAGCGGGGTGTTCGTAGGGAACCTAAATTTCAGAAGGAAGAGGACAACGAGCATTGACGTAAGCAGCATCTTGAATCAAACTTCTGTATATCTTAAATGTCATCATCAGTGATCTAAAATTGGGAAAGAAAAAAATCGTCAAAACACAATATTACGCAAGTGAAAAAACACAGAGACATACGGTCTACATATGGCGAAAGTAACATAGGGGGATGGGAGAGGATACTAAAACAGTTACGTACCTCATTATGTTACTTTCGTCAAATGTATGTCTCTGTGTGTTTTTTCACTTGCACAATTTTGCGTATTTAGTGTTTTGACTTGATTTTTTGTTTCCCATTTTTAGATCACTAATGATGACATTTTAAATGCCGAAACGTTTGAATAAAGATGCTGCTCACGTCAACGCTCATTGTCCTCTTCCTTCTGAAAAAAAAAAAAAGAAAAAAAAAGGAAAATCAGGGGCACAAAAAATATATAAATGCGAGATACTGCAGCCAGGAAAATAAAGGAAGACTAAGGACAGTGTATAAGGTATGTGCGATGAGTATGAACTCGGCTAATTATGACAAAAAGAATGAAACTCTGTTAAGCTAAGGACTGGAAAAAGTATGAAAAAAAAGTAAAAATAAAACACAGGGAATGTGGAAACTAAAATCTAATAAATATAAATATAATTAAGATTGTAATATAAAATGTAGTAGATATAAATATAATTGTAATAAAACTTAGTAACATTTAGACCAGTGGATGGCTGATTCAAACAAGGTGTATGTGAAAAATGAAGGTAAAAACTCTGCCAAAAAAAAAAGAGAAAAATAAATATCCATGCCATTAGCTGCCATTTTGTGATTCTGTCAATCACTTTGGTTTCAGTTCATATATATTTCAATCAGCCAGACAGTCAATGTAGAAAACTTTTTTTTTTAAATCTTTTTTTTTTTTATTTTTTGGGGCAATTTTAGTTGCGAAGGTAGATGAAATTATTTTACTGATTTTTTTACACTTATTTATTTATTTTCTGTCTACCAGATCATTTCTGTGTAACTGCTTTATTGGTTTATGTTTCTCAAAAATGTAAGAGTTTCGACACACAGACACACACACACACACAAAATCATAATCCCCTTCCCACTTTACCCTCTCTCTCTCTCTCTCACTAAAATCCTTCCATACACACATTTTCCAGTAAAGGAATGAGACCCATAAAAATTAAGAGATATTAAAGATGATTAATATCTGACGAATGGCGTACGATAAGGGAAGAGGACGAGGAGGAAGAAGACACTAAAGAGGAACAGGAAAAACTGAATGAAGAAGAAGGAGGGAGAGATGATGAATGAGAGACATAAGGAATGAGATAAAGGGAGGGAAAGAGATAAGAGGTGAGGATTTATGAAGGTTAAGAAGATAAAAGATAGTGTGAGGAATGAGGAAAGGACGTAAAAAGGAAGAAGGAGATGTGTAAGACGAGAAGGAATTAAACACACACACACACACAATATATATATATATATATATATATATATATATATATATATATATATATAAACACACACACACACACACACACACACACACACACACACACACACACACAGAATGTGTGTGTGTGTGTGTGTGTGTGTGTGTGTGTGTGTGTGTGTGTGTGTGTGTGTGTGTGTGTGTGACAGGTACCTACGCGACCTCACCTAGGGACCCCAACACACACACACACACATTTATCTCCTCGCTGCGTCTCGAACCCTTGCGAACGTCACTCTTGTAGTCCTTTGGGGAAGGCTTCGACGTGGGGTGAGGGGGGGTGAAAGAGGTAAGAGGAGTGAGAGGAGGGGGTGAAGGAGTAAGGCAGTGAGGGTGTTAGGGGTGTGTGTGTGGAGGTGAGGGGGTTAGGGGTGTGTGTGTGTGTGGAGGTGAGGGGGTGAGTGAGGGGTATTTGGGCGAGGGGGTGAAAGGGGGAGAGGGAGGGGGTATTTTGGCAAGGCGGTAAGGGGGCGAGGAGGGTAAGGGAGTGAGGGGAGGTAACAGGGTAAGGAGCAAGGGGGTAAGGGGGTGTTGGAAGGCATAAAACACTTTAGAGAGAAAAGAGAAAAATGAAGTCGGTAGAAAGAAGGAAAGAAGAAAGAAAGAAAGCTGGCTGAGAAAAATAACGAAGTAATAGCCACAGGATATTGAAAAACGGAAACGAAATATTAAAAAAAAACCCAAAATATGAAAAACAGTAATGATATATGGAAAAAAAAGAGAATGTCAGGAAGGTATAAAGGCCCCCTCAAAGGGGGAATCACACCAGCCGCAAGCCGATACATACCTAGCGCGGATCGGAATATGACCTTGACCTTGACCTGATTTCACCAATTTCGAACTCGTAGATTTTCATCCCTACGACACACCTGTAAAATTTTGTGATGATATGTTGAGCGGTTGCTAAGTTTCCTGGTAACAAGCATACAGGCCTTGACCTACTTTCACCAATTTCGAACTCGTAATCAATTTTATTCCTTACTACACACCTGTAAAATTTCATGATGATATCTTGAGAGGTTGTGATGTTATCGTGCTAACAGACACACAGACAAACAGACAAACTAAGAACAATGCCAGCTTCGCTATCGCGGCAGGTGATAATAGTAATAATAGTAAGGGACAAAAGAAGAATGTCGGGAAGGAGATACAAGAGAAGGGGGAAGAGAACAGGGCCATGATGGAGGAGGGAGGAAGGAGGTGAATTATGAGGAGGACGAGGAGGAGGAGGGAAGAATAATGTTAGGGAAGAGAGGGAGTGAATAGAGGAGGGAGAGAAGAGAGAAGTAAGAAGAAGAGACAGAAAGGAATAAGAAGAACAGATATCATATGAGGAAGAAATAGGTAAAGGAAAGAAGGAAACGAAACAGAGAAAAAAATGAAGCATGTGAAAGGTAGGTTATAAGCGAGAAAAAAAAAATGAAGAGAGGAAGTAGGAAAAAAGGCAAGAAAAGATGAGAAAATAAAAGAGGGAAAAAGAGTATGAGGAAAGACAGAGAAAGAGAGGAATCGCAAGAAAAGGAGAGTAGAAAAACAGCACATCACAGCATCACTTAACACAGCACTGCACAAAATTACTTTACACACTTAAGACAACACTGGATAGCATTACATAAACACAGCATTACATAACCTACCCATTACTGAAACGAGAGAACTGTCAAAGCCTTTTCTAGTTACAGGATTCTTCTTCCCCTCATCTCCTCTAGGCGCGTCTAACACACCCAGCATCACAATACTTTCTACACACGATTCAATACCTTTTCCTGACAATGGGATTCTTTGTGCTGTCGCGGTGTGGTTTGTGGAAGGATGGGATGGGGGAGGGGAACTGACAGAAAGGGAGGAGAGGGAGGGATGGGAGAGAGGGGAGGAAGAAGGAAGGAGGAAATGGGGAACTGGGAGAAAGGGACGGGAGGGAGGGATGAGAGAGAGGGAGGAAGAAGGGATGAGGAAATGTTAAATGGAGGAAAGAAAAAATGAAGATAAAAAGGAGAAAGGAAGGGAGTAAGCAAGCAAGCAGCCTCCATTAACTTTTTAACTATTAAGGGTCTCCTTCTCGCTGCGGCAATAAACCACACACACACACACACACACACACACACACATACACACGATAGAAAGAGATAGCAATGGGAAAAAAAACTGATAACATTTCACTTTTTGTTATTATTCCACTTGTTGTTGATTCTGTAGTGGTTGTTGTTGCCCATGGTTCACCTGATACGTGAACTCAGTGGACTGCAGGCTTAAGATGTTCTCATCCTACAAGCTCTCCTTCAAGGGATGGGAAATTGGTGAGGGATGTTTGTTTTACCAGGCAGTGGGGCCAACTGGTTATACAGGTGCCACCACGTGAAGGCATCCCTCTCCAGCCTCAACACTTCACTTTCAACATATAGGACGACAGAGAGAATACGTGATGCAGTAAAAGGAAGATGCACACGAAGCGAGAAAAAAAAAAAAAAAAAAAAAGCAAGAAGGCCAACATACATGTAAGAAGTGAAAGAAAACATGGAGGAGGAGGAGGAAAGAGAGAGAAAGAAGAGTCGGAAATGAAGGGGAGGGAGAGAAAAAGGTGTGAGAAAGAGACGTAGAAGAGAGGGGAGAGAAGAGCAAAGGAGAGAGGAGAGAGAGAGGTAGAAGAGAAGGGATGGGAGGACAGGTAGGTTGAAGTAAAAGGGGGAGAGAGAGAGAGAGAGAGAGAGAGAGAGAGAAGAAAAGTGAGAGAGGAGAGTGGGAGAAGGTGAGGGTAGTGTGGAGTACGGGTGGGGAGTAGGTAGGGGAAAGGGGGGGATGAAAATGGAGGGGGGAAGGGGGTAAAGGAAGGGGGGGTGTTTCTCAGGTCACGCACTAAGGGTATAAATCTCTGAACTGAGGTCAAACGATCAGTTACACCCCCTCCCCTAACACCTACACTATTTTTACACCCACACACCCCTACACACACACACACACACACACACACACACACACACACACACACACACACACACACACGCAAGCACGCACACCTTTTCACTTACACCCACATACCCTTACAATTAAACACACACACACACACACACACACACACACACACACACACACATACAGAGCTGTCTTTTCCTGGTTTACATCTCTATATTAGGCCTTATACCAGCTGATTCCTCTGCCTTGGTATTCCTCTCTCTATACCGCCTTATACCAGCTGTCTCTACCCATCTTTGGTATTCATCTCTATACCACCTCTTTCTCTCTACACCATTTCTTACACCAGATGCCTCTCTCTCTCCTCTGGTGTTCTCTCTATACCACGTCTTACTCTCTTCACCAGGTTCATACCAGCTCTCACCCTTCTCTGGTATTACTCTCTCTATACCATCTGTTTCTCTATCCTAGTCTTATTCCAGCTGTCTCTACCCTACTCTGGCATTCATCTCGTTCATACCAGGCCACATACTTCACACCAGGCATAAAACTTTCTCATATCCATTCTTACGATGGCAATAAATTTTAGTCTGCCCCCCAGGACCCCGTTTTCTTCACCACCTCTACCTACTCTGATTTCATGCCATTTTCTTTAAGTCTATCTCAATTCTCTTAACCTCATTCTTCATTTATTTCTGCATTTCATTACGTTCTACCTGGTCTGATTTCACGCCGTTTTAAAGGTACCTCATTCCTCATTCTTCTTTGTACTTCATTATACTCTACCTTCGATGATTTCATACCGTTTCCTTTCAGTCTGTCTCATTCCTCATTCTTCTTTGTACTTCATTATACTCTACCTTCGATGATTTCATACCGTTTCCTTTCAGTCTGTCTCATTCCTCATTTCTCATTCTCCTTTGTCCTTCATTATACTCTGCCTCCTCCGATTTCATGCAGTTTTCATCTCTATTTCAAGCCAGCTATAACACCTGCGTTGTATCTAAATTCCAGGTATCACAACATTTCTCATACCACCCTTGAAACCGGTCCTATACTAACTTATCTCTCCACTCACACCAGATCTACACACCATCACACCACCTTTCATACCAGCCCTACCCCCTCTCACACTATTAATTCCGTTACTCACACCAGACCCACATACCATCACACCACCCTTCATGCCAGCTCCACCTCCTCCTCATACCATCTCTCTCCACTCACACCAGATCTACCCACCATCACACCACCTTTCACACCAGCCCCACACCCCCTCCTAACACCATCTATCTCTCCCCTCACACAATTCCTCCCTCCCTGCCGAATCCACTCCATCATCATCCCTCCTTCCACACCCTCTCCTCACCCTTCATGCTCGCTTCCTTCCTCCTCCTCCTCCTTCTACTCTCTCTGATCTTCCTTTATTCTCTCTATTCTCTTATTATTTTAGTATGCTTCTTTAATTTGTCTCTCCTCATTTTTTACTCTCACTTTCTCCTCTTCCTCTTCCTCCTCCAGTCTTCCCCCTAACTTACTTTTCCTCTTTATTCCCTTGACTCTTTCCTCCTCTTCCTCCTCTCACTCTTCTTCCTCTCCCTCCTCCAATATTCCTTCTACCTTGTTCTTCCTCTTCTCTCCCTCACCTCTTTCCTACGACTTCCTCGGTCTCCCTCCTCTCCCTTCTCATATTAGTATCTCTTTCTCCTCGATACATATGTCGCTTATATTTTGCTCTTCTCCTTCCCCTTGCTACCTCTTACTTTCTCCTCTTCCTCTTTTATTTTTATTCTCCCTTCTTCTTTGTTTTCCTGTCTCTTCTCGGTTTCCCTCACGCCTTGTCTTCCCCCCCTTGCAGTAGTTTTCCTTTTTTAAATTTTCTTTCGATATTTCTTCCTCCCTCGCATTCTTTTCTTCCTGTTTCTCACCCTCATTCGCTCTTCCTCTCACTTCCTGTTTTCTCCGGCTCCTCGCTCTACTTCTTTTCATAGTTTTTAGTCTTGAATCTGACTCTCACCTGTCATCCCATTCTTTCTCCTTCTTCGTCTTCTTTTTTCTTCTCCTCCTCCGTTCTTTCTCTTGTTTAATTTATTCTGTCTCTTCCCTTATAATCTTTCAGTCTTTAGTTTTCTTACTCTTTTTCTACATCTTTTTATAGTTCCCATAACATGTCTATTTCCACTCCCCCCATCCTCTCTCTCTCTCTCTCTCCTTCCATCCACTCATATCAACTACTCTTCTCCGCCTTGACTCACCTCTCTTTAACTTCCCTGCTCTCTTTTTCTTCTTCCTCTCTTTATCCTTCTCATTCCTTTAGTTTCTCCTATTATGATCTCTTTTCTTCTTTCTCTTTTTATGTCTCCCTCCTCTTTTTATCATTCTCATTCCACTAATTTCTCCTAGTCCCCAAGTTCCTTTTTTTTTTTTTTTCTATCATTCATTGTTTTCTCATCAAATAAATATTCTTCCTCTTTTTTTCTATCGTTAATTTTTTTTTCTCCCCCACAAAAATAGCCTTCGTCTTACTATGTTAAAAATATAAGCATCATTACAACGGATTAAGAACACAAACTCTGCATGCACTAGCTGTAATTGCAACATAAATTCACCCGCTAAATATAGTAATGAAAAGTCAGCAGCACGATCATCAAACAAATCATCACTTTTACCGTCATCATCATCTCCCCCTTCTCCTCCTCCTCATCATCATTATAATCATTATCATCATCACCTCCTCTTCCTCCTCCTCCTCCTCCTCCTCCTCATCATCATCATCATCATCATCATCATCATTATAATCATTATCATCATCACCTCCTCTTCCTCCTCCTCCTCCTCCTCATCATCATCATCATCATCATCATCATCATCCTCACCATGATCGCTGTACTGATTTTCCATGTTTGTATACCCCGTCCCCCTCCCCCCCCAAAAAAAAAAAGTATATAAAACCTAAAAATGCATCAAATATTAAGAAACAAAAACCATTCATCTTTAACATTTTTCATCCAAAGAATAATGTTTTATTATTCTTAGTACGCCAGACGATTTGCTTCAGCTTAGGACAGACTTTCAGAACAAGGAAGGGTAAGACATAGACTAGATTGAACTATATTAACCCCTTCACTACTACAAACCCTTCCAAAGTTTGAGGAAAATCGTCTGGTCATGGCAAAAACATAATAGAAAAGTGCCCAACTATTATAAATCCTTCCAAAACTGAACGAAATCATTTCCAAATCTCACGAATAAAATGCAAAACACATCATCCCAGAAAAAAAAAAAAAACTTATAAATCCTTCGAAACTGAACAAAATCATTAGCAAATCCCATAAGAAAAACAAAGAAACATTAAAACTGAACGAAATCATCAGGAAACACTGCAAATAAAATGCCCCCCCAAGAAAAAAAATATCAGAAAAAGGTATATATATTAAAACTGAACAAAATCATCTGGAAATCCCTCAAATAAAAAAAAAAATCATCGCAGAAAAGGATATACTCAAAAAAGTTAAAAATGAAAATTGATATCAAGTCCATTCCGATTCGGCCAACTTTCCTTCGGCTCTGATAAGGCTGCCGTGAGACTATGCATTGGGAGCGGAGTGTGCCGGAATATCTCGAATCTTTAAAACTTTATCCATAACATCCTAAGGCATGAAAAAAGGAGGAAAAAGAAAAAAAAAAGTAGGGAAATAAAAAAAGGGAGGGAAAAATTTAGAGGAACAAAAAAAAAAGGAGAAAAAAGTTTAGAGAAACAAAGAGAGAAGATGAACAAATTTAGGAAAACCAAAAAAGGGAGAAAAAGAAAAAAATGTACGAAAACCAAAAAAAAGGAGGAAAAAGAAAAAATTAAGGGAAACCAAAAAAAAAAAAAAAAAAAAAAACGGAGAAAAAGAAAAAAATGTGGGGAAAAAAGAAAGGAGAAAAAGAAAAAAATTAAAGGACCCCAAAGGAGAAAAATGAAAAAATTGGGAAACCAAAAGAATGGAGAAAAAGAAAAACTGTAAGGAAGCCCCCCCCCAAAAAAAAAAAAAAATAAAAAATGTAGTGAAATGAAAAAAAGGAAGAAAAAGAAAAAATGTAGGGAAACGATATAAAAAGAGGGGAGGAAAAAAATTAGGGAAACAAAAATACGGAAAGATGAAAAAGAAAAAACTGTAGGGAAATCAAAAATAAAAGGGAGGAAAAAAATTGGGAAAACAAAAAGAGGAAAGAAAAAATGTTGGGGGAAAAAAGTGAGAAAAAGATAAAAGGTAAAGAAACCCCCAAAAAAGGAGAAAAAGAAAAAAAAAAGTAGGGAAACAGAAAAAAAAAAAACTGTGGGAAAGAGGGAGAAAATTTAAGGAAAAGAAAGCATTGCAGGAAATGGGAAAAACTATGAAAAAAGAAGCTGTGGAAGAAAGTGGAAAATTTGCAAGAAAAGGAAGCGGTGAAGGAAATGTGAAAAAGACGAAACGTGGGTAATGGAAAAAACTCTGCGAAAAGGAAAAATTGTACGATAAAAAAAAAAACACTACCATGTCTAAGTGTTTAATATGTTGAGAGAGAGAGAGGGGGGGGGACTTCAAAATGACCTCATGGGATGGAAGGGATTGGAAGTTTCGCCATTACGTTCTTAGGAGTGATGGAGTAAGACGGTATGGATGGAAGACAAAAGTGGTTTTAATAAGTTACTTTTGGGAATACTGTATTTGAGAAAGCACACTTACTGGGACTGTAATAATAATAATAATAATAATAATAATAATAATAATAATAATAACAATGATAATGTCGTAGCAGCAGCAGCGGCGGCGGCGGCGGCGGCGGCGGCAGCAGCAGTAGTAGTAGTAGTAGTAGTAGTAGTAGTAGTAGCTGTTGTAGTTGTTTTCGTTGTAGTAAAGTAGTGAAAGTAACAACACAACAACAACAACAACTACTACTACTACTACTAATAATAATAATAATAAGTAGGACATTTTCATCAGTACTACACACCTGTAAAATTCTGTGAAGATATCTTGAGTGGTTGCGAAGTTATCGTGGTTACAGACACACAGACCTTGACCTACTTTCACCAATTTCGAACTCGTGATTGATTTTTTTCCCTACTACACACCTGTAAAATTTAGTGATGATAACTTGACCGGCTGGAAAGTTATCGTGCTCTCTCTCTCTCTCACACACACACACACACACACACACACACACACACACACACACAGAACAATACCAGCTTCGCAATCACGGCTAGAAATAATGGACAGATACCTGAGAACCGAAGGGTGATAAAAGAAAAGGAACAATTGCCAAAAGTTGAAAAATTCCCCAATACTTTCGGAGTCCAGAAAGTACTGAGATTTTTCCAGCTTTAAAAACTTTCCCCAAGCCACAAAAAAAGAAAAAAAAAAGCAGAGTGGGAATAAGACGAAAATGGAGGGAGGAACGAAAAATATTGAAAAAAGGAGAAAGAAAAAAGGGGGAGAGAGGGAAATAAAAGGAATATGGAAGGAGGGAACAAAATTGTGGCAAAAATAGAAAAAAGGAGCAGAGAGTGAATTAAAAAAAAATATATATATGGAGGAGGAAAATCATGCTAAAAAAAAAAATCACCTAATGGTCATCTGGTTAAGAAAATATTAACAAGGAAAATTAATACAGCCGTCATATCGGTACAAAAAATGCTGTATATAAAGCCGTAACGGAGGAATAATAATAATGATAATAATAATAGTAATAATAACTAAAAAGGAGCACTCAGTGGAGAGCATCTCTCCGACAAGGGCGACTTAATTTCTAAACCACTCTTCATACTGGGTTAGGTTTTCTCATCACTGATTAGGGCTTCGCAAGAAGTGTTTCCCGGACCCAGAATCAGTAATACGATCCGGATCGGTCCCAAACGTTAATCGATTGTTCCCAGGGACACGGGCTATCTACCCAAAATTTGTTCCAAATCTCTCTTTTAGTTTTCGAGTAATCATGCTAACAAACTAACTAAAGAAACAAACAAACAGGGGTGAAAACATACTTTCCTTGTCGGGATGATTAATAATAACCACAACCACAACAACAAAATAATAATAATGATAATAATAATGATAATAATAATAATAATAATAATAATAATAATAATAATACCCAGAACACAGAAATTGCATTTAGTAATTTCAATAACTCAACTTTCTCTTTGAAAGTTGGGTTGAAACAGGGATGTGTCATGTCTCCATGGTTGTTCAATCTGTACATGGATGGGGTAATAAAAGAGGTACAAGGTAGGGTAGTGGATGTTGGAGTGGCCCTGGTGAGAGAGGGTAGTGTTTGGAAACTCCCTGTACTGTTGTTTGCAGATGATACTGTGTTGTTGAGTGAAGACGAAGGAGGGCTGCAAGGCTTGGTGGATTAGTTTGGGAGAGTGTGTAAGAAACGGAATGTAAAGGTGAATGTAGGGAAGAGTAAAGTGATTGTCTTTGAGATAGGTGAAGTCAGTGAATGTACAGCGAGGTTGGATGGTGAGGAATTGGAAAATATGAGTACGTTTAAGTACTTGGGTAGTGTGATGAGTAAGGATGGAGGTTTGGAGGGTGAAGTGCTTGAAAGGGTACAGCAGGGAAGAAAGGTTGCTGGTTCTTTGAAAGCAGTGATAAGAAACAGGGAAGTGAGCATGGAAGTGAAAAAGTTACTACATGACAGTATTGTGATACCAACTCTAAAGTACGGAAGTGAAGCTTGGACGTTGTTGGAAGGACACAAGTCAAGAGTGAGAGCAGTGGAAATGAGTTATTTAAGAGGAGCCTGTGGAGTCACATGGAGAGAGAGGCTGACGAATGAGGATATAAAGGAGCGTTGTGGTGATGTGGATGTGATAGGAAGCGTTATGAGGAACACACTGAGGTGGTTTGGCCATGTGGAGAGGATGGAGGATGAAAGACTGACGAAGAGAGTGTATGTGAGTGAGGTGGAGGGGGGAAGAGGGAGGGGGAGGCCGAGGATGAGATAGAGGGATGGGGTGGAGAGGTATATGAGAGAGGGGGGTGTGAGTTGGGAGCAGGGCAGTGAAATGGCGGGGGACAGGGCGACTTGGAGGCGATTTGTTTGTGGCCACCCCAAACGGGATTGAGGCGTCTGGCAATAGATAGATAGATAGAATAACTCAGCACATGACAATGTCATCAGTTTTGTGCATGTGACCTCAGTACATAAAAACTAAGCAATTTTGAACTCTGACCTTGACTGTGACCTTTGAGTTTTGGGTCAAGGTCATTCATACTACAGTAGGTAACCATGCATGGCATATCAAGTTCTGTAAATGTACCAAGTTTAGTGAGTGTAGCTCAATTCCATCTTGGTATTTTAAGCTATGCACTCAATGACCACAAACTACTTTCCATTGACCCGTGGGCAATCTCAGAAACTACTGGCCCAAATGGACCCATAGTCATTCCAGACGGGCTCCCTGACCTTGGCTATATCCCACTAAAATTTCAAGTCTGTACTTTTAGCGGTTTCTGAGAATCCGCGAATAGACTATTTATACTGGTTTTTGGATGAAACTGGAAACCCAGTACTGGGATCTGGATGATACTGGGTCATATGAAGCCGCCAGCTGGGGGACTCAGATGGCTAAGTAAGATGGCCGCAGCTTTGAAAATGAGCGAATGCGAGCAATTTACTTCTTCGTGAGAAGTATAATAATAATAATAATAATAATAATAATATTATTATTATTATTATTATTATCATCATCATTATTATTATTACTATTATTGACAAGAACAATATAACTCACCACTGGTGTGGTGGGTTGTAAAATGTTAGGAAAAGAATATTAATGGATGGGGAATGGCAAATTATTAAGAAATATAAAAACACTGAGAAAATAAGGTTGACAAAAATGGCAATATCTGAAGCATCCCTACAGGAGAATAATACCAATAGTTGAGGAACGTCGAATTATTCGGAAAAATTGGAAAATAATATCTATCTTTCTGTCTACCTATTTATTATATCTATATTTTTCTATCTGTCTGTCTATCCATACATCAAATCTATCTACCTATCTATTTATCTATCTATCTATCGAGAGAGAGGAGGGGGGGGGACACAGACAGCAGTGAAGCATAGAAACCAAACGGCGAACGGGGAGAATAACACCAATACTTTAAAAACACTCGAGATATTCCGGGAGTGAGGGAAAGTATTGAGATTTCGCCTGGCTTTCTAAACTTCCCCCTTGCCAGGAAGACTGTGGACGATAATATTCCAGGCCTGGTTTGTCTGATCCTCTGGGGAGACGCTGGATTCTTTGGCAGGCCGTGGGTGAAGTGGGGGAGAGAGGGGGAGAGGAGAGAGAAGGAGGGAAGAGGTGGGGTGGGGGAGAGAAGAGAGAAGGAGGAGAGAGGTCGCGATAAGATGGAGGGGAACGCAGGTGAGATTGGGAGGAATGAAGTGGGAGGAGAAGGGGAGAAGAGTAGGCGAGAGTTGGGGGTGAGAAGAAAGGAGGGGAGAAGTGAGGGGGAGAGGAGGTGAGGCTGGGAGGAAGGGAGAATTAAAGAACAGGGAGTGACGAAAATGGAAGAGAATAAAAACAAAAGTTAAGCAGAAAATGAACATAGGCCTGCAAAAGCAACAACACAAGAACAAAAGCCTACAAAAGCGTGAACACAAGAGCACAGGCCTAAAAAAAAAAGCGTGAACACAAGAACACAAGCCTACAAGTAAAAGAACACAAAAAACATAGGTAGAAAATAAACACGTGAGTACCAAAAGAACCCAAACATACGCGCATACAAGAAACCCGAACTATCATCAGAAAGCGGACGCCACTGAGTTGAGGTGAATATGTACGTGTACAGAAAGAGGTGGGGGAAGGGGTGGGAGCGAAAGGGTAAGGGAGAGAAGAGGAGGTGTATAGAGTGGAGAGAGGGAGAGAGGGGAGGGGTGTATAGAGTGAGGCAGGGGAAGGGGGAGTGTAGAGAGTAGTGGAAGAGGGGGGTAGGGTACAGAGAGGGTATTGACAGAGGAAGGGATAAGAAAATTGGGGGAAGTCAGAGGGGATAGAGGGAAAGAAGGAAGTCGGGTGGAGGCATAGGGAAGAAAGAGTTAGAGGGGTTAGGAAAGGAGGGGTATAGAGGGGGGTGGAAAGATATACTCGTATAGCGATGCTGAGAGGGATGGAAAGGTATATACGAGTACAGTAGAGATTCAGGGGAGAGGAAGGAGAAGGGGGGGCAGAAACCAATGGGAGGGGAAGTCTATGTCTCGCAAGGAGGAGGGGGGAAGAGAAACCAGGGAGAAGCAAAGGGAGAGAGTAGAAACCAAGGAGACGGAGGGGAAGGGGGGTGTATCGCCGGTGGGGTAAAAAAAAAAAAAAAAAAAAAAAAGGCAGCTTTGTGGATGGGCAAATGGAGGTGTGGGGAGCCCATTTGCCGGGATGAAAGAGAGCCAGAGCGGTTCATTGTGCCAACACCAAAAGGTTGAAGTGGAAGCCCAACCTTTTTTAAGCAACACTCTTCCTCCTCTCCATACTGGTTACACTATATCTACCCTGGCTAGTTACATTTTTAGTAATTTTCACTATCCTCCTCCTTCTTGTCTTCCTCCTCCTCCTTCAGCTCTAACCAGCCCTCTTTCCTCTTCCTCTATTCCATATTGGTTATACTATCTCTATCCTGGCTATTTACATTTTTATTCATTTTCACTATCGTTTCACTATCATCCTTCTTCCTTCCTTTTCTTCTTCCCCCTCTTTCTCCTCCTCCTGCCCTCTCCTCCACTCCATACTGGTTACACTAGCTTTATCTTGGCTATTTACATTTTTATCCATTTTCATTATTTTCATTCTCCTCTTCTTCGTCTTCTTCATCTTCCTCCTCCTCCTCTTCTTCGTCTTCTTCATCTTCCCCCTCCTCATCTTCTTCATCTTCCTCCTTCTCCTCCTCCTTTTCTTCCATGTTATTTCCTCATCAGCTTGTATTTACATCCTCACTTTTCTTTTATTATATGAATCTTTTAACTTCCACATTTATCATAAAAAAAGAAAGAACCATCGATTAACAGGAAGTAAAAACCTGTCCCACAAAAAAAAAAAAAAAATCAAAATTCCGTTCATTTCGAGATGCCCAGACGCCCTGCATTTAAAAGCCTGGAGGTCATACGAAGGGGGAAGGATTGATTGAAGATTGTTGCAGCGTTGATTAGTTGCCTATGTGCAAAACTGAAGACAAATATTTACCCCTTCTGTCTGGGATATTATTTATTGAATTCTTGTGATTTTCAGATCTACCCCTCTCTCTCTCTCTCTCTCTCTCTCTCTCAGCTTGACCAGGAAAATCTAGCCTCCATATACTGTACCCCTAGTTTTGACTTTCTCTCTCTCTCTCTCTCTCTCTCTCCAAAACCTATTAGGGTAGCCTCCTCGGACAACCCTGACAAAGTTTGGCAAATTTCTCTAGTCTTTTGTGGCTCCAGGTAAGGGATACTTGAGAGAGAGAGAGAGAGAGAGAGAGAGAGAGAGAGAGAGAGAGAGAGAGAGAGAGAGAGAGAGAGAGAGAAGCAAGGACAGACAGGCAGATTTGTATGTAAATAGGTAGAGACACAGACAGACATATAAATACTGATAGACATAAATAGACAGTCATATAGATGGAGATATAGTTAGATAAACAGACATCAGATAGATATAGACACATAGATGGATACATAAATATATACAGAGAATGACAGGCAAAAAACAGGCAAAAAGGCAGAGCAAAAAAAAGTCTAAATAAAAAAAGGAAGAGAAACTAGAGAAAGTGAGTGATATTGGGGGAGACTGAGTGAGTGAGAGAGAAAAAGGAAAAGAAAAAAAGTTAGGGAAATGGACATTGTAGAGAGAAGAGGGAAAGGGAGAGGGGAGAAGTAGAGTAGGGAGAGGAAGGGGGAGAGGGGAGGGGGAGAGGAAGGGGGAAAGGGAGGGGGAAAGGGAGGGGGAGGGGGAAGGGGAAGGGGACGGGGAAGGGAAGAGAGAGGGGAGATGGAAAAGCAGAGGAAGAAGGAGAGGGAGGTAGAGGTATAGAGTGGAGGAGGAGAGGGAGAGGGAGAGGGAGAGGAAGAGGAAGAGAGAGGGAGAGAGGAGAGGGGAAGGGGGGAAGGAGAGGGAGAGGGAGAGAAAGAAGGAGAGAAGGAGCAGAGAAAACATCTGCGTGGAAGAAACGACAGAGGAAGTAGGGGAGAGAGTTAAACTGCAAAGGGACAAGAGAACAACTAATGGAGAAACAGACACAAACGGACAGTGAAACAGTAAACAGAGACAAGACACGCAAAAATGAATATACAGACAAGTAGGAAAACCCAGGCACAGAGAAACAAACACATACAGAGGCAGAGAAACACAAACACTCAAATGAAACAAAGTAAACACAGAAGTTGACAAAACACGGTAATTGACGAAATGTTCAATATGTTCATACAGTTACAGATATACAAATATTACAAATTAATATGTTTAGAGAGAGAGAGAGAGAGAGAGAGAGAGAGAGAGAGAGAGAGAGAGAGAGAGAGAGACCAAACAAATCTCACAAATCTATCTATCTATTGCCAGACGCCT
>NC_136974.1:32651495-32658995 GCF_032717465.1 Coenobita brevimanus
GACATAAACAGACAGACAGACAGATAGCCACCATTAAGAAGCGGGCTGGCTGGAAAACCATCACAGTCCCCATACCACACACACACACACACACACACACACACATTCTGTTCGATTTTGTCTGGATATGAAAGTTTAATGAAGGATCCCGGGTTTTGATTCGTACTTTCGAGAGAGAGAGAGAGAGAGAGAGAGAGAGAGAGAGAGAGAGAGGGGCACAAGCTGGAAACACAAAGGCCACGAGAGCGAGAGTGAGCGTAAAGGCGTAGAATGAGAGAGAGTAGAGCCAGTAAAGAAAGTGAGATAGAGGGTAGGTAGGCGGGAGTGAGAGGGTTAGCGTGGCCCTGGACGATGCCATTTGCCAGGGGGTGCCACGGAGCAGAGTGCCATCCTTGCCTAGACTTACGGTGCCATCTGGAAGTGCAGTGCCAAAGGGGAAAGGAGGGAGGGGGGGAAAAGGAGGGAGGAGGGGAAAAGGAGGGAGGAGGGGAAAAGGAGGGAGGAGGGTGGACGGAGGGGGGGAAAAGTAGGGGAGAGGGAGAGGAGGAGGGGGGACGAAGGAAGGAAAAGGAGGGGAGAGGGAGAGGGGGGACGGAGGGGAGGTTAAGTATAATAAGACAGCTTGAGAAAGGGGAGAGGGGGAAGGGTGGGGAAGGTTGGCAAGTGGGAGGAAGAGAGGGAGGAAGGAAGGGGAGGGAAAGGGGTTGAAGTCGGGGAAGGGGAGGAAAGGAGGGGGATACGGAAGAGGGAGAGAAGAGGGAAAAAGGTGAGTGAATTAAGAAAGATAAAGAAAAAGAAGGACAAGGATAAAGAGCAGGAAAAAGGAGGGGAAGAAGAGGAAGTGGGACAATATGAGGGAGAGCTGAGGGTGTCTGGTCCAGCATAGTGTCAGACGAGTGCCATTCGAGGGGAGGCGAGAGGAAGGGAGAGAAATGGAGGAGAGGAAAGCTGGGTGAGGAGGGGAGGGATGGGAAGTTGATAAGAAAGGTGGGGGGAGAGAGAGAGAGAGAGAGAGAGAGAGAGAATAATATATGCGGGAGAGTGCTGCGTCGTGGGAGCGAGGATCATTCATGAGTAGGGACGGAAATGCCTGAGGATCCCCTTTGTCGAAGTCACCTCTCACAGGAAGCGGCGTGAGACAGTGGAGAAAACAGACTTAACAGAGTAATCAAATGAGTCATCTTGGAATATATATATATATATATATATATATATATATATATATATATATATATTTTCAGAGGCCTCAATCCCGTTTGGGGTGGCCACAAACAAATCGCCTCCACGTCGCTCTGTCCCCCGCCATTTCACTGCCCCTCTCCCAACTCACACCCCCCTCTTTCATATACCTCTCCACCCCATCCCTCCATCTCATTCTCGGCCTCTCCCTCCCGCTTCCCCCCTCCACCTCACTCACATACACTCTCTTCGTCAGTCTTTCACCCTCCATCCTCTCCACATGGCCAAACCACCTCAGTGTATTCCTCCTAACGCTTCCTATCACATCCACATCCACACCACAGCGCTCCTTTATATCCTCACATGTCAGCCTGTCTCTCCATGTGACTCCACAGGCTCCTCTTAAATAACTCAATTCCACTGCTCTCACTCTTGACTTGTGTCCTTCCAGCAACGTCCAAGCTTCACTACCATACGTTAGAGTTGGTATCACAATACTGTCATGTAGTAACTTTTTCACTTTCATGCTCACTTCCCTGTTTCTTATCACTGCTTTCAAGGAACCATCAACCTTTCTTCCCTGCTGTACCCTTTCAAGCACTTCACCCTCCTAACATCCATCCTTACTCATCACACCACCCAAGTACTTAAACGTACTCACATTTTCCAATTCCTCACCATCCAATCTCGCTGTACATTCACTGACTTCACCTCTCTCAAAGACCATCACTTTACTCTTCCCTACATTCACCTTTACATTCCGTTTCTTACACACTCTCCCAAACTCATCCACCAAGCCTAGCAGCTCTCCTTCGTCTTCACTCAACAACACAGTATCATCTGCAAACAACAGTACAGGGAGTTTCCAAACACTACCCTCTCTCACCAGGGCCACTCCAACATCCACTACCCTACCTTGTACCTCTTTTATTACCCCATCCATGTACATTTTGAACAACCATGGAGACATGACACATCCCTGTTTCAACCCAACCTTCAAAGAGAAAAATTCACTCAGTTCACCATCCACACGCACTGCAGCCTTAGCACCATCATACATACTCTTCACAGCATTCAACAACTTCCCATCTACCCCATATATTCTTAATACTTTCCACAATGCTTGTCTATCCACTCTGTCATATGCTTTCTCCAAATCCATGAAAGCCGCATACAACTTCTTTCTCTTCTCTAGAAACTTTTCCACTAAAGATCTAAGAATGAATATCTGATCTACACAACCTCTTCCCTTCCTAAAGCCTCCCTGTTCTTCTCCAACTAATTCATCTGTTCTTTCTCTAACTCTGTCAATATGTATCCTACCATACACTTTTCCTATTTTATATATATATATATATATATATATATATATATATATATATATATATATATATATATATATATAACAACCACACCACCTCCAACACCTAACGGACAAAACATAACACCATCAAAATAAAATAATAATATAAAAAAGATGAAATTAACACGTAGCTACAGAATACCTTCAAAATCATATGGATTAAAAACACAAAGATAGATAGACAGATAGATAGACAGACTGATGGATAGACAGATAGAAAACAGACATGCACATATATAATCTCCGAGGGAAATATTTATACACTAGTCACATTGCTTTCACCAACAAATTAACTTCACACGTCACCTTCCCAGTCTTGTAAAATAAACACATGATTTACTAACCCAGATAAGCCTCCCGTTGTGACTCTCTCTCTCTCTCTAACCTAGATCTCACCCACTCACGAACCAAACACCATTCTCAGGATTAAGTCACGCATCAAAGTTCCCCCTCCCTCCCCCCAGCGTTAACTCTATACAAAGTTCCTTCATGACCTAAAACTTCCTTCCTGATTCTGCAGTTGCCGGCCTGTTAGTTCACTTTTCCGCTTCAAGTTGTTTGGTTTCGAGGCCGCTGTGTCTCATTCGCTTCTGCTTTTTCTTTGGCGAAGTTTAATTGTGATGCTGCTGTTGCTGTCTTTGTTTGGGGGGAAGAGGTGTGTGTGTGTGTGTGTGTGTGTGTGTGTGTGTGTGTGTGTGTGTGTGTGTGTGTGTGTGTGTGTGTGTGTGTGTGTGTGTGTGTGTGTGTGTGTGTGTGTGTGTGTGTGTGTGTGTGTGTGTGTGTGTGATATTTTAGGTCCACTTCCCCCCCCCTATCCCCCTCCTATTCTCATTTCTCACATTTTTCCCCTCTTCTTCGTCAGTCCTTCCCTCTAAACTCTTCATTCCCATTCCTCCCCTCACCCCCCCTCCCCTACCACACTCTCCTTCCCCACCTCCAAACTTTCTCCCCTCATTTTTCTCCTCTACTTCTCCATTCCCCTCCCCCACACCCTCTCTCTTTGGTCATTCCTCTTCATTCCTCTCTCTCTCTCTCTCTCTCTCTCTCTCTCAGGTATGCAAATAAGGGCTTTCCAGGTAACCTCATCAATGCGTCAATCGGCACATTAGGCTGACAGGGATAAAGCACTTCACTACCGCTCCCCCCCCCCCTCTCTCTCACACACACACACCAGAGAACCATACCTAGCCTCTCTCAGCGCAGGAATATTAGTTGCCAGAGGAAAATGAGAAGATAAAGAGTGGAAATATTTGGCAGTGGAAATATACCAAGCCTCTGTAAGGAATATTAACCAGCAGATGAAAATAAGGAATATTAGGAGACATTATACCAAGCAAAGAAACATAATAAGCCTCTCTCAGTTTAGGAATATTAACCAGCTGAAGAATATGAGAAAGGGAATAGTTGAAATATTTGACAGAGGTAAATACTTGGCATCTCATAGCAAAGAAACACTAGGACTCGTATTCTCTTCAGTTCAGGGAGTTTCCTAACACCTATTCCTAAGCGATTCATTTTTGGATACGTCTGGTTAATATTCTTCTGTAGGTTATTTATCCAAAGTATGGATATACTGGAAAGATTTATGTTACACAAACGAGGACACTAAGGTGTAATAAATCGCTGAGGAAAAATCTGCGGACAGTAGGGTGCAATAAACAAGATAAATTGCTTAGTAAAGGATGAAGACAGTAAGGTGTAATCAACAAAATAAATCCTACAAAATATCGCTCAGAAGAATGTGTTAGGCAGCTTCTTCAACCGACCAGAGTACGGACCTAGGACTGTGAAAAATGGGGTGAAATATTGGATGAAACTTTGTCCCTGATGGTACATTAAATTTCCTGGGATTAAGTACTTCGCAAACTGGGCAATTAGGGAGTGAATAATTACACAAGCATTATTAGGGATTCTTGTTCGATTTGTTCCCTGTGACTAGAATTATTTGTTTTTATTTTACTCCTGCTGTTGACGATTTTATTCACCTCAGAGGGTAAATACTGGAAATGAATGGGTTAGATGCAGCCTTCACTAATCCCTTCAGCACTAGAGACGCTTCCTGAGTTTAAGAAAATTGTCTGCAGGTAACAATGATAGCGATATAAAGACGTCACTAACCTGAAGGAGTTAAAAGGCTTTCTCTCATGTAGTTATAGCCAGAATGCGATGAATTTGGGATTGGTCGTCGCCTCTAGTCAAATCTGCAGAGAAGACTAAGGTGAAAACGGCTGACAATGCCTTAACTCCCTTTTCCCCAAAACTGACTCCTCTTATTATCTCAGAAATAAAAATTCTTTCCCCCTATTCTAACCTCTCCCTCTATCTTAAATTCGATGCTCCATTTTACAATGAATGTGAGTTATCTTTTATCTCCAGCCTTATAATTTTCATCTCCCATATTCTCTTTTCCTTGAGCTCTAACTCTGTCTCCTCCTCTCCTTCTCCTGCAGGCGCATCGGGGGAGCATCAGCGCTTCCGGGTGCGGCCACAGAGCGTCCAGGTGAAGGAGGGGGAGGACGTGTTCCTGGAGTGCGCAGTCGATCACCAGCAGGGCAAGGCGCAGTGGACCAAGGATGGATTTGCGCTTGGTGAGTTGAGGTGCCTATCTGTCTGTCTGGCTAGCTATCTGTCCATGTATCTCTCTATCCATCCACGTCTCTATATCTATCGGTTTTTGGAGTGCCCAGTCGATCACAAGCAGTACAAGGCGCGGTGGTCCAAGGATGGGATTGCGCTCGGTGAGTTGAGGTGCCTATCCATCTATCTATCTATCTATCTGTTCTTGGAGTGCGCAGTCGATCGCTACCACGGCAAGGTGTAGAGGACCAAGGATGGATCTGTGCATAGTAAGTTGAGGTATTTGTCTGTCTATCAGTTTATCTCTATCTCTATTTACGAGCGATGTTTGGAAATTAGTGCTTCCATGTTCATTAAGTTCAGACTGTATGATTAAATTAAACAAAACATGAAGGCTATTTTACAGAATGCACTTATTATTATTATTATTATTATTATTATTATTATTATTATTACTACTACTACTACTACTACTACTACTATTTTTATTATCATTATTATTATTATTATTATTTAGTTATTTGTCAATTTGTTTACTTCTCAAAATACTCGACGAAAAAAGTCTCATGTCTTCCTAAATGATGAAGACAGAACCAAAATATCAAGATTAAATTCTGTACATTATTTTCGCAGTCAGGTCTTGGCAGGCGTTTCCCCTTTCCTACCACACCACTACCATCTACCATACCACCACTCCACTACCATTAACCAGTACCATCACCACCCCCACTCTCCCATATACCATGCACCCCTACCATTCTTAATCACTCATCCACTTCCTTCACAATTATTACTACCATCCACTGCCACATCACCACTACTACCATCCATTGCTACCACACAACTACTACCATCCAGCACCACATCACAACCACTCTCACCCACTCCCATTCACCACAACCATCACAGTCATTCACCACCACACAACCACCACCTCCACCACTACTACTACTACACCACAACCACTCTCATGCCCTATTATTCACCACCCAGTAACGCACTACTGCTATTCACAATCACCATCACCACTAAACTACCACACATCCATCCATCTAACTACCATTCCTTTCCTACTATCATCATTACCATCACCACTACCACTCCACACACCCATCCTGAACTTGTAAGCTGCCACCACGACCACCACACACTCATCCTACTACCACATTCACCATCACACCACCACCACACTCATGCACTATCACACCACCACCACATTCAACCTACTACCATACCACCACCACATTTACCACCACACCACTACCACACTCATGCACTACCACACAACACTCACCCTACTACCACACCACCACCACCACCACACTCATGCACCACCACACCACTCTCACCCTACTACCACACCACACCACCACCTCACCACACTCCCTGCCTAATCCTGTAAGCAGAGACCCCCCAAAATCACTCCTCCCTCGACACTACTTAACTTGCTCCCTTTGTAGGGTGGGATTATTCTGTGTGTGTGTGTGTATGTGTGTGTGTGTGTGTGTGTGTGTGTGTGTGTGTGTGTGTGTGTGTGTGTGTGTGTGTGTGTGTGTGTGTGTGTGTGTGTGTGTGTGTGTGATTTGCTTTTCAACATTTTCCCTCTTTCCATTCGTTTCTTTTCCGTCTCTCTCATTCTCTCTCTCTCTCTCTTTCTCTCTCATTCTCTCTCTCTCATCCACTCAGCATGCTCCCTTTGTACGAGTATGGTGGGATTAGGTTGGAAGGGCAATTGCTCTCTCTCTCTCTCTCTCTGCGTGGGTTTCAGTATTACTCACTCTGGCTTTGCAATATGTCCAAAGCTGTTTACGAAAATTGAAAACACTATTAATTTCGTGTGTGTGTGTGTGTGTGTGTGTGTGTGTGTGTGTGTGTGTGTGTGTGTGTGTGTGTGTGTGTGTGTGTGTGTGTGTGTGTGTTTTACTATATTCCTTCCACTAGCTGACGAATTTATTAAGTTTTCGGGGAGTTATTTCAGACGGAAAAACTTTATGAAGAGTTTTTTCCAACCTCTTGACTGTGACAGGCTCCCCTCCCCCCAAAAAAAAATTCCCCCTCCCCCCCAAAAAAAAAAACTAACTTTGGAGAGTAAGAAAAAAAAGAGGTCATGGTAGGGAAGGGGTATAATGGATTTAGTGGTAAATTTAATGATCCCTGTCATCATCACTATAATCATCACCATCATCAACATCACTATCATCATTATTATCACCATCATCATTATCATCATCATCATCATCTTAAATCCCCGTGAGAGTAAGAATGTAGGTACTGTAAAAAAAAAAAAAAAAAAAAAAAAAAACAATAATAATAAGTTCCAATCGAATTTACAGAAAATTTTTAAAAAAATCCAAACTTTACCGTCACGCTCTTAAACAATA
>NC_136974.1:32663995-32678995 GCF_032717465.1 Coenobita brevimanus
AAATCTAACACTTAATTCTCGCAAATGTCTCCTAAACTGAATCAAATCGTCTGGAGGCAGCAGGAATAGGATGAAAATGAGGGACTCGAGTTGAAGGTGCTACGAAAAAAGGATATGAAAGGAAATGAGACGTAACAGAGGTGTGGAGGCAAATAGATGAGAGGAGAGAAGGAAGGGAGTGAGGGAGGGGAGAGAGGTTGAGGGAGGGAAGGGAAAAAGAGGTTGAGGGAGGAAGGGGAAGGGGAGGAAAGCAGGGAAGGAAGGAGGGGAGAGAGAGAGAGATGGAAGGAAGAAAGGCAGGAGGGGAGATGGGTTGAAGGAAGGAGAGAAGAGGGGTGGAGGGAAGGAGGGGAGGGGGGAGAGAACTGTAGGAGGAGTGCTTGGGGGGATGAAAGATGTCTGCAATTTGTCAACTGGAGGAAAGACGGAGAGAGTAAGGAAGGAGAGTGGGAAGGAGAGGAAGAAGAATGGAGGGAGGAGAAGGGGGACGGGAAGGGAGAGGGAGAGGGAGAAGCAGAAGGACGGGTAGAGGGAGAGGGAGATGAGAAGGAGAAGCATTCACACATACATACAACATCAGTGTGTGTGTGTGTGTGTGTGTGTGTGTGTGTGTGTGTGTGTGAAAATATACAACTCACAGCATCGCTACAGAAAATTACAGCATACACAGACGGCTCTCTAAACATTTACTGTATTAAAAAAGAGATATAACTAAAAATGAATAAGGGAGATACCACTTACACACAATAAAATAAATAACTATCAATCTTACCCATAATGCATCACCACCACTGATATATACACAACCAACCTAACCAACTCTAAAAATGTTGCACGAACAGAAAAAATATAATTACACAAAGTAAAACTGTAAATAATAATCCTGGTCACAAAATATTACACAACGATCACCTTTAATATCAAAATAAAAACTGAACAATAACTACAACAAAAAGAAACACCACCAAACAAAATATAAAAAATACCAAATACATGCAAAAAAGACGAACAAAATCTGCCAAATAATATAATGAGGCAGAAAAAAATAAAAGCACCTGCATAGAAAAATTCCCAACTTACAAAGCCAACTCTAAAAATGAACTGAATATAATGCAAAAGTGGAAAAATTAATGAAAGTAAAACCGCTATAGCAACACACCACCAATTCTCTATAAGCTAAAAAAAATAATGTCAAAATCATTCTAGATCAACAATACCCATGCCACAGAAAGCTGAACAACCTACTCATCCTGCGCTCTAAGTACGCACTGAAAAAAAAAATGAAAAGAAAAAAATAACGATAATTAAATATAAAACCCTAAATCTTTCACACACTAGCAACTCAAAACTCAAAAAAAAAATCTACATAAAAAAAGCCCCACTATGAAAAATAAAAAAAAGTCACACACTCAACTCTTTAAATATGAATTGTATGTAGGAAAAAACTAAATACATACACAAAAAATTGAAAAACTAAAAGAATATTAAATAACCCCCACAATCAGTTCTTCAAATATGAACTGGATGAAATGAAACAAATCTAATAAACAAAAGATAAAAAAAATAAAATAAAAAAAATAATATCCGCATACCCAGCTCCCTTAATACGAATTGCATGAAACGAAAAAAAAAAAAAAAAAAAAAAGCTAAATTAATATACACAATGATAAAAAAAAAAATAAAACATCCCAAACACCCAGCTCTCTATATATGAACTGCATGAAAAGAAAAAAAAAACTAAATAGACAAAACACTCATGAAAAACACATAAAACCACAATAAAAAAATAAACATCTTAAACAACCAACTCTCTAAATATGAACGGTACAGAAAATAAAAGAAAAGAATAAGAAAAGAGCAAACTCCACGTGACTGCCTGCCTGCCTGCCAACCACTACTTTCTCCCCCCGCCCCCCCCTCCCCCTTTGCTCCCCGCCCCCACCCCCGGCAAAATAAACACGCCTTGTGTGGTTTCCTGGTTAGCTCTGTTTTTCCTCCCCTGTTTTATCTTCCCTCTTTGATGACTCTTGCACTTTATATTTTTACCTATGGACATGTTTTTTTTTTTTTCTGCTTTTTTCCTAAGATGTTTGTGTGAGTTTGTGTTTTTGTTATGTGTATTTAAATATGTGGTTTTCTGTCTATCTCTGTTTTTTCTCCCCTGTTTTATCTTCCCTCCGATGACTCTTTCCTCTGTATTTTTCTACCTATTACTGTGTTTTTCCTCTTGTTTTCTTTTCCTTAAGTATTTTCTTGTCTTTACTCATTTTCTACTGCTTTCTTACGTGACTTTTTTTTTTTTGCTCCTCTCTCTAACTTCCTTTTGACGACTGCTCTGTTTGTCTGCCCACTGATTTTTTTTTCTTTTATTAATTCTCCCTTAAAACTTTCGTTATGTTATTTTCTTCCTTGCTCTTATCTGTTTTCACGTATTTGGGGAACTTTATTTATTCAATTATTTATTTCTATTATCTGTGTCCTAGCTGTGAATTCAAGGTATTTCTTTTTTCATGACTTCCTCTTCATGTTCTCTTAAAGCAAAAAAAGAAAGACACAAACACATGAAGCTGAACTGTCTCTTTCAAAATTAGGTTAAAAGTAGCCAAACTGAAACGTCATTATTTCAAGGAACGGCCAGCGTGTGTCTGAATGAATGGAAATAAAACACGAACGAAAAGAGAGACTGAATATGATCGTTTTAGATTTGGTAAGTTGTTTACACGAAAGACTATGATTACCAGTGAACTCTTGCATCACAGAGTTGGACAGGAAAGGTGTGTGTGTGTGTGTGTGTGTGTGTGTGTGTGTGTGTGTGTGTGTGTGTGTGTGTGTGTGTGTGTGTGTGTGTGTGGAGGGTGGGGGTACGAGTGTTGCGTGACCGACGTGAAAGTAAAGGAACTCAGGCAGAATCTTTGGAGGAGTCAAGGGCGAATCCAGTATTATTACAGAAAGTGGGGTCTGCACCGAAATATTCCGGGGGGGGGGGGAGGAAAGGACTTATAAACAAAAAGACGAAGAAGGAAAAGAAAAATAGTGTTACGATTCAACAGCTTCCGTCTCGATTTTTTTCCATTAAATATTACGTATGAACTACCAAAAAATATATATACTCTTACAGCAGTATGTTCAAAAAAAAAAAAAAGACTGAAAAGAAAAAAAGGTTATGAATCTATAAGGATCCTCAAATTTTTTAATATCTGCAACAGCAAAAATTAAATACATACTATCATTTTTATTTTATTTTCATTGGAGAGGAAGATGTAAGTTTCCAGACAAAAATAAATGATACATAAATAAATGCATTAATAAACAAGTGAAAACTGATGAAGGCAAAGATAAATATATATTTTTTCAATTTAGTTCTGACGTGTAAATAATAACTTTGTGGGTTTAACCTCTTCCTCAAAGCAAGGTCCTTCTATTATTATTATAATTATTATTATTATTATTATTATTATCATCATCAATTTTATTACTATTATTCTTCGTCTCCATATCAAAGGGGTTAAAACTATTCTTCTCATGTTAATGTTTCTTTAAAAATTATCTACTACACGGTTACCATTTCATATTTTTTTTTACATATTTCGTTTTTCATTGCTTTATGATTTATATATTTTTTGGGTTGTTTCTTATTTTTTAAAGTGTGATTCTACCTGCATTGTATATAATATTGGGAAAAGGGTGATGATGATGATGATGATGATAATGACTGGTGGTGGTGGTGGTGGTGGTGGTGGTGATGATGATGATGAAGATGATGATGATGATGATGATGATGATGACTTGACTGGTTATGATGCTGATGATGATGAAAATG
This sequence comes from Coenobita brevimanus, assembly GCF_032717465.1. Classification (NCBI taxonomy): domain Eukaryota; kingdom Metazoa; phylum Arthropoda; class Malacostraca; order Decapoda; family Coenobitidae; genus Coenobita; species Coenobita brevimanus. The sequence goes on from NC_136974.1 coordinate 32,667,816, forward strand.
GCGACAACAATTATAATGATGATGAAGATAATAATGAAGATGATGATCAAGTAGAAGAGAATGAAGATAATCATGATACTGATGCTGCTGCTGATGATGATGATCATAATGACAATAATGAAGACGATGGCTTTTGCATATTTTTACTCACATATACCGTCATTTTTCTATTTCGTATTTGCTTTTTTTGCTGTTTTTTCTCTTTATTTTTTCAGTGTTTGTTTTTCCCGTAACGTTTTAAAATTTACTTGACAATTTACTCAGCGTTTTTCTGTTTGGACTGGCATGTTTGTGTGTACTTTCGCCTCTGTTTTTCTTCTGGTGTGTGTGTGTGTGTGTGTGTGTGTGTGTGTGTGTGTGTGTGTGTGTGTGTGTGTGTGTGTGTGTGTGTGTTTAGTTAGAAATGTAACACTGTGTAGATATGTGTACTGCGTGTGTACGCATATATGTACACATGTATGTATGTGTGATTGATATAACTGTGTAAGTAATCAGAGTATGTTATTTTTACCTTCTCAAAAAAAAAAAAAATGAGTATTAAACAGGATCTGCTTTTTTCCACTGGCGTTTGAGCTCAGAATTTTGCATACTGCGCGAGGATTTGACGTGTGTGTGTGTGTGTGTGTGTGTGTGTGTGTGTGTGTGTGTGTGTGTGTGTGTGTGTGTGTGTGTGTGTGTGTGTGTGTGTGTGTGTGTGTGAAAAATTTAATATGCATGTCTGTGAACGTATATTTATCAGATGTAAGTACGTTTCTGTGTGCGTAAAAGTGAAAACATACAGTGTGTACGTAAACAAATGCTAACATCTGGCGTGCGTCCATCCACTATACACACCCAATATATGTGTTCCCTCAAATGTGTACAGCTCTATAAATACATACACAGGCCACTTACGATATGTGCACATGCTTTGGATCCATACCTACCAAAAAACACCTACAGAATTATGTATGATTATTGTTTTGTACCTATATAATTATTAGTGCTGTATTTATAGCTAGCCAACGAGAAACACACACACACACACACACACACACACACACACACACACACACACACACAGAGGCACGGAGGGTATGTAGGTACTTTTTGCGGCGGCTGTAGGTATCGAATTACGTGCGTGTAACTCGTGAACGTAAATAGTGATATGCACACATGCTTTGGTGGGTCTCCGGTGGAATGTGTACGTTTCCTGGAAGCTAATGCACATGGCATACCAACACGCACACATATAAAATTTCATTCACACATTCAAACATACACACACAAACATATAATAGTCACATACACGCACAAACACACTCGCAATAAGAAATATGCACATGCATATATACACACACGCATACTCTCACTCTCTCTCTTACTTTCTTTCTCTCTCTCCGTACTGGTTCACATTTTCCTCCATTTCCATCTTCCTCCCCTTTATTCCTCTTTCTTTTCTATGTCTTTTTTTCATCTCTTTCTTCCTCCTTATCTTCCTCTCTCCTCATCACCCTAATCCTCCTTCCTTCCTGAGTCCTTTACTACCCAGAGACGAAGACCAATGATCCAAGAAAAAGAAATAAAATAAAAGAATCCCCAACGAAAAATAAATTCATTAATCTTGAAAATAAATAATACAAACTTTTCCGCAATTCCCCTCAGCCACCACCATCCTGAGGTAAGGCCCATGTTGGGGGCGAAGGACAAAGCCTGGGAATTCCTTGGGGGGGATCTGAAGAAGGCTGGGAAAAACTTAAGGAGTACTTGAAGATGGACTACCGGCAGTAACTAGGGGGACGAAAAACGGCCACGCCCATGAACGCACGCGCACACACACGCACGGACATGCGCGCGCGCGCACACACACACACACACACACACACACACACACACACACAAAGGCCAGTAAATAATAGAAATATAATAACTAGAACTCTGTCCTGTGGACAGTCACTAGTCTTGACCTACTGTTTCTTACAATAACCTTGATCCCACTGAGGAGATATGGAATTTTTAAATTAAAAAGAAATAAACTCTTAGGAATCGGTCTGCCAAGTTTCATTTTCAGATTACTAGCTCAGGTCCCGTTAAAATCTCCAGTACACATGACCACCTTTTCTCGTTCACTCATAACACTGAAATTACTATTTCTCCCAATCCATATAAAGTTTTTTCTTTTTCTTTTTTTCTATCAGGAATGGCCCATGCTACGACATGTAACTTGGGCCCTTCTGATTCCTTTCGCAACCTCAAGTTCTCCTGGAATCGTCGCAAGACTAAGAGGCCGGACTAATAACAATACCAGAAAAAAATAATAGTCTCCATCTATGTAACAGGTGGAGACTAATAATGATCATCATCATTATAATCATCGTCATCCTAATTCTGTTTCCCAAACATACACGGGGATTGATGGAATAAAAAACATCAACTCAAAAATCAAATACATAAATAAATTAAATAAATAATAAAATGTACCCAATTATAAGTCACCCATTCATCCACTCATCAATTAAATCTTCAAAATTCTCAGCTAATCTCATGGGTAGCATGGCCCCAAATAAATAAATAAATAAATAAATAAAAATGCGATTCCCAATTTTAAAGAAAGGTGGAATTTCTTTTACCTATGTATTCTTGAACATGTCATACATCCATTTCTATAATACGGTCTTTTATTTCTCTATCAATAGCCTACCTACGTCATTTACACATTTGCACATATTTTTGTTTTCCGTGCAATTTCCTCTCCTAAGATTCCCTCAAGGTGTATCTCTTTCATCACTGTAATTACATGCATTCTTTCAATACATCCAAAGCATTAAAGAACTCTCACTCTCCATCAAAGCACACTCTCTCCATCAAAGCACTCTCTCTCCAAAGCACAGTCTCTCCATCAACGCACACTCTCTCTTCTACATTTTCATCAACAGACTTTCTTGTTCCACATCTTACAAGAAACTCCAAAGTAAAGGCCTGCACAAAGAGAAGGGAGAAATATACGCAGACGAAAATGTAGCACAACAGAACACAAACACGGTATATCGAAGCACAACACAGCACAAAACACACACACACACACACACACACACACACACACACACACACACACTATTACAGCACAACACAACGCAGCCTAAGAAACCGAGGACCAGACGACATAAAACAGTGGAAAACACAACACAACACAACATGGCACAACAGACACTGAACCAAACGAAATGTAACACTGGTAAAACAAAAGAGAGGGAAACTTGGAAAACACAACACAACACAACACAGAACGAAACACGATATAAACAAGACGAAAAGATGTGTAACACTGGAAAGACAAAACAAGGAAGACACGAAGAGGGTTGGGAAGGGGTGGGGGGGTGGAGAGGAGGGTGGGAAGGATGGGGTGGAAGGAGGAGTGGGGGGGTGGAGAGGAAGGAGGGAGGAGTGGGGGGGAAGGAAGGATGGGGTGGAGGGTGGAGTGAGGGGAAGGAAGGACGGGGTAAAGGGAGGGGAGGGGAAGGATGGCAGGAGTGTGGCGGGTTAGGGGAGGGGGGGAAGGAAGGTAGAGATAGAAGACGGGATAGGGGTAGGGGAAGAAAAGTAGAGGTTTGGGGTATACAGTGGGAGAAGGAAGGCAGGGGTGGCGAAATAGGGTGGGGAGAGTAAGCGGGATTGGGGAACGGGTTGGGGGAAGGAAGGCGCAGGGGAGGGGGAGCGATGAGTGGGGGAAGGAAGACAGGGATGAAAAGATGGGATGTGGGTGGGACAGTAGGTGAGGGTGGGGAATGGGGGTGGAGGAAGTACGTGGGGGTGGGGATGAAGTGGGGAGAGGGGGGAGTTGAAACACACGAGGGAAATCGGAGAAATAAACAGCGAGGAAGTGGTCTGACCTTACCTTGTTCTCAGATGTCAACAAGAAGACCATCTGGCACCTGAGGGAAGAGAGAGAGAAAGATTGTGAGAAAGAGTTACTTGATACTAGCTTTTTGAGAGAGAGAGAGAGAGAGAGAGAGAGAGAGAGAGAGAGAGAGAGAGAGAGAGAGAGAGAGAGAGAGAGAGAGAGAGAGAGAGAGAGTTATCCTTAAAAAATGCAAACATAAAATTTTAATAATACATACACAAACCGTCCCCCAAACACACACAATAATAAAGTAATTCTGTTTTGTGAGCCTAATAGGATTTCACTCCTCAAATACACACTACCGAAACGCGTCCAAGATTACGAATGTTGACATGACAACGACGACGGTGATGATGATGATGATGGTGAGTTATATTTATAATAATAATAATAATAATAATAATAATTATTATTATTATTATTATTATTATACTATGATGATGATGATTAATGGTATTGTTATTATTGTTATTATTATTATTATTATTATTATTATTTACTACGTTCAGACGGTTTTAATAAGCCTGGGAGAAAATAACTGGACTTGAGGGGTCAGGGCAGTCTTCAGTAACCCCTTCCCTTGCAAAGTTGTATAACACGGTAGCGACGAAAATACGCTATACTCTCTACACTTTAACTTGGCCTACAATTGCCATCCCTCCATCTTGACTACCGACTTATAGCACTAAATATGATGCTAGTCACGAAGTAGTGCTATGAAGAGGCTGGACACATATACACCCTTTTCTACTCTGATCTGGCCTAAAGTTGCCATCCCTCCATTTTGAATACTGAGTTATAGCAATATATTAACACTAGAATATGATGCTAGTCACGAAGAAGTGCTACAGAAAAGGATGTAGAGCCACAGTATTGTCTTTTTCTGCCCCCTGAGCTACATGAAATAAGCTGCAAGAGATGAAAATTTGTGCAAGTTAATAACAGATTAACACTAGAATATGATGCTAGTCACGAAAGAAGTGCTACAGAAAGGATGTAGCGCCATAGTATTGTCTTTTTTGTACAACTGATCAACATGAATTAAGCCGTAAAAGGATGAAAATCTGGGCCAAGTTGAAGTGAATGAACTATGGCAACTATGTGGTCTGGTTGAAAGTAATCTAGGTGAAAGGCATATAAAACCCTTCTCCACCATCAGCCTCAGAGAACGCATACCTCCTCTCTCACAGGGGAGGTTTGTGTGTGTGTGTGTGTGTGTGTGTGTGTGTGTGTAAAAGAGAGTGAGTTCCAGCCTTTCACTACCCCGCCCGCACGCCCATTCCAAGAGCAAGGGCGGCCTCTCTGAATAGGGCGTCTCCAAAATCTCGCCTTTCACCCTCCCTCAATTCCCCGAAAGGCGAACTCATTTTTAAGGTTAGCCTGGTTACTTTTGGTGCGGGGCCTGCAATGTTGGAGGACGGTGGCTGTGTGTGTGTGTGTGTGTGTGTGTGTGTGTGTGTGTGTGTGTGTGTGTGTGTGTGTGTGTGTGTGAGAGAGAGAGAGAGAGAGAGAGAGAGAGACAGTGTGTGTGTGTGTGTGTGTGTGTGTGTGTGTGTGTGTGTGTGTGTGTGTGTATGTGTGTGTGTGTGTGAGAGAGTGTATACATTTTGACCATCTTTTATGACTTTCTATTCGTATCTATCAGCAGTGTGTGTGTGTGTGTGTGTGTGTGTGTGTGTGTGTGTGTGTGTGTGTGTGTGTGTGTGTGTGTGTGTGTAAAAACAGGGTCACGTACACAATAATCCTAAACAAACACAGTCTCCCCTAAAGGTCACAGCATTAAAAAAATAATAAAAAATATATAAACTGAAACTAATCCTAAATTATGAATACCAGCTGGACTACATGTGGGGGATTAAAAGATGGACGCTGCTGCTGCTGTTGGTAGAAACGTTTATTTATTGCTGCTGTTTTTCCCGTCCATAGTAAACGTTTCCAGCTCTGCACTACACAGAATATTATAAGCTGCATTCTGGGCCAACGATTCCTACATCATACTGTGCAAACGTTTTATGCTTCACTCTCTGCAAACGTTTATATCCCCAAAACGTTTTCAGGTTCAAACTGCACAAACGTTTTATGCTTCACTTTCCACAAATATTCTGAGCTTTATACCCCACAAACGTTTTATCCTTCGCACACCACAACGTTTTTCTTTTTAGTTTCGCAGTCCACAAACGTTTCCAGTTTTGCAGTCCACCAGCGTTTTAAGCTCAACATTCCGTAGGCCTTTTCATTTTAAGATCCATATTATTCTCGTACTCATTAAGCGTTATCGCATCTAAATAAGTTTTTCCTTCCACTTTTTTTTTCCTTTTTTTTATCTTACTGGCGAAAATTGTCCATAATCGAAAAAACTTTATCTCTTCCACTCTCAACATACACGTGTCTCTCCTCCACGCTCAATAAAAGTTTTCCTTATTCGGCAGACTTTTACGTTCCCATAATTGAAAACACCTCCTATTCCATGCTTGACGAACGTTTTTTTCACAAACTTGACAAACGTTATCGTCCTCGTCTAATAATACTCGATTAATGTTTTCTCTTCCACACGACACATTTATTTTTTCGCCAATCGACAAATATTGACTTTCCCTCGATATAACTAAGCCTATCCCATACTCGATTAAAGTTCTTCTTCTATTGCCAGACGCACTGATGCAGTAAGGGGTGGCCACAAACAAATCGCCTCCATGTCGCCCTGTCCCCCGCCATTTCATTGCCGTCTTCTACTGTATAGTCGTCAAATAGTCTACTTTCCACACAGCGATTATACATTTATTTTATTTTTTTCACTCATCAAACGTTTTCCTTTCTATACTCTCTCTCTCTCTCTCTCTCTCTCTCTCTCTCTCTCTCTCTCTCTCTCTCTCTCTCTCTCTCTCTCTCTCTCTCTCACTCTCTCTCTCTCTCTCTCTCCTAGTTTCTCGACGTTACCTCACTCCCTCTTTAAGTGGTTAAAATATGTATGATGATGATGATGATGATAATAATAATAATAACAATAATAATAATAATAATAATAATAATAATAATAATAAACACATCCAATTCCACGCATAACAAAACTAGTCAACACACACACACCATAAAAAGATTTCATTCCTGCACAATTCATCCGATTAGTGTACATGATATTTTCACCTGTACGCAATAAAGCAATTTCATATGTGGGTTTTTAAAAGTATTATTTCCTCACCTCGTCCATTACAATTACCAGTATATAGAAGGTTTAATAGTATAAGTATTTAATTTTGATACATTTACAAACTTTTACATTTCAGCTCATTACACGCGATTTATATCAAGAATCTGCACACGTTTTTATGTACAAAGTATCTACATCAACGTTTTCTCACATTGATTAGAAACGTTTTCATTTATATTTCCTATCCCACCAATATAATCCCTATGTAGTAGTTGCATATCAGGGATCATCTGGACGTGAACCCAGTGGACTGCAGGCTGAAACTAAGCTTCTCCTACAGTCAACTGTCTTCAATTTTAGGGGGAGTAAAGAGGGAATGGAGGTGAAAGTAACAAGGCAGCGGAATCATCCAATTATACCAGTGCCACCACGTGAAGGCGTCCCTCTCCGCAAGCAGAAATAATGAATAACCGTTACATTTACGTTCCACATTTTCTAAAATTTTATTTTTTTGTTATTTTTTTTTTTCAGTCCACCCTCGTCATCCACTCCTCCCCCTCCCGACCACAAATCCACCGGCTGAGTATGGGGGATTATGCATGAGAGAGAGAGAGAGAGAGAGAGAGACATATATGCAAACAAATGTGTGTGTGTGTGTGTGTGTGTGTGTGTGTGTGTGTGTGTGTGTGTGTGCACCTGACGCTTTTAATTTGAGGTGAGGTAGGAACGAGAAAGTAATGGGCATTTAAAGCCAGAGAAAGTGTGTGTGTGTGTGTGTGTGTGTGTGTGTGTGTGTGTGTGTGTGTGTGTGTGTGTGTGTGTGTGTGTGTGTGTGTGTGTGTGTGTGGATAAATTAAAGTGTATGTGTACGTGTGCCTGTATACGCGTGAGTGCGTGCGTGCTGGGTGGCAAATTAAAGTGCTGTGTGTGTGTGTGTGTGTGTGTGTGTGTGTGTGTGTGTGTGTGTGTGTGTGTGTGTGTGTCATATGAGTATGGGCCCTTTGGCGGTAAGCTTTAATCACACACACACACACACACACACACACACACACACACACACACACTTTACTTTCCACTCTTATAACAAAGTGGATTCAAGCACAAATATTGTTACATAAAAAATCTGTCTTTTACCAAAATTATGTACGCCTGAATATCTGCGTCTTTATTAATTTCCCTGGTTTCGTTTTATCTATCTGTCTGTTTATTTATCTATCTATCTATCCTCCTGTCTAATTATCTATTTTTCGTTTGATCTATGTCTGTTTATCTATCTATCTATCCTCCTGTCTAATTACCTATTTTTTATCAGTTTGTCAATATTTCTGTGTTTGTATTTATCATCATATCTATCTAACCATCTATCTATTTACCTATCTATCTACCTATTTACCTATGCTATTTGTCTATCTACATTATTTTTCTTATAAGTAAATTTCAGTTCTACATATCTTGCTACTGATTACCTAAAAACTTATATGAATCCAGATTTTTTCTGAACCTAACAAAAACCCAATTTGTATTAGCCTTTACCCAACTTAAAAATAATCCAAAAATCCAATCCAATTCAACCTAATCCTCATTTTAATCTAATAAATCTAATTAAGCCTCGTCCAATCACCTAATCCAATTGACACTCAGCTTGATTTAATACCATGATTGTTCTGAGAGTCGATTTGAAGTTTCTGTTTGATTTGGGGCCACAGAGGAGATGGGTAACTTTGTCAATATGTATCTAGTGGGCTATTACTTCCTCTCCTACTCCACATTCCACTACTCCACACTCCTCTACTCCACACTGCACCACTTCATACCTCACTACTCAACGCCTCATTTCGCCATACCAGTCTGCTCCACACTCAGGCACTCCACGTCCCGGAACTCCACATGCCTCTACTCCACACTTCCCACCTCCACACCTCACTACTTCACACACTGCTATCCTACACCTCTCTTCTCCACACTCCTCTACTCCACGTCTCACTACTCCACACTTCCTACTCTACCCACTCCACTTCATACTCCCCATCTCTCCTTCCCCCTCTCCTCACCCTGGCTCCGTTCTATCCAGTGTTCCAACCTATCTAACCTTCCATCCTATTTTTTTTTCTCTCTACTCCCTTTCAGTACTATCCATCCCCACCTCCTCCCATCCTTACTCCACACCCCTCTCTCTCCTCTCTCACACCCCCTCCATCTCCCCCACCATTCTCCCCATCTTTAATTCTACTGAGACTCATACCTTAATTAAAACTAACATCATCATCACCATCTCTATCATCATCATTATTGTTATCATCATCATCACCACCACCACAGCCATATCCATCATCAGCATCAATATCATCACCACCATCACAATAATCACCATCAACACCACCACCGTCAAATCCATCACCAGCATCAATATCATCATCACAATAATCACCATCACCACCACCACCGTCACATCCATCACCAGCATCAATATCATCATCACAATAATCACCATCACCAGCATCAATATCATCATCACAATAATCACCATCACCACCACCACCGTCACATCCATCACCAGCATCAATATCATCATCACAATAATCACCATCACCACCACCACCGTCACATCCATCACCAGCATCAATATCATCATCACAATAATCACCATCACCACCACCACCGTCACATCCATCACCAGCATCAATATCATCATCACAATAATCACCATCACCACCACCACAGCCATATCCATCACCAGCATCAATATCATCATCACAATAATCACCATCACCACCACTACCGCCATATCCATCACCAGCATCAATATCATCATCAATATCACCATCACCACCACCATCACATCACCAATCAATAATCACCATCACCACCACCACAGCCATATCCATCACCAGCATCAATATCATCATCACAATAATCACCATCACCACCACTACCGCCATATCCATCACCAGCATCAATATCATCACCACCACCATCACAATAATAAGCATCACCACCATCACCACCACCACCATCAATTTAATCTTAAGTAAGCCACGTTAATGAAGTAATTTTCCAGTCACTTCTAATTATAATCTAGTAATGTTTTCCTTAACCGGACTCGACTAATTACATTACTCACTGAAAGGAAGATGACGCCTTGTTTGGGTTCATTCTTGCTGCCTCCAGACAATTTTTTTTTATTTAACTTTGGGGAGATGCAGTAGTAGTAGTAGTAGTAGTAGTAGTAGTAGTAGTGGTGGTGGTGGTGGTGGTAGTAGTAATAGTAGTAGTAGTAGTAGTAGAAGACGGGTTTGTGTGAGTGTGAACCCAGTGGACTGCAGGTTAAAAGTGTCCTTCTCTTTAATAAATGCAAGTTCAGACGCAAATATAATTATCCCAACACACACACACACAAACACACACACACACACACACACACACACACACACATAACCTCCCCTCTACCCCCACCCACCCACACACACATAACCTCCCCTCTCACCCCAACACTCACACACACACACACACACACACACACACACACACACACACACACACACACACACACAGACACACACACACACACACACGAAAAAGTGAATCATTTTAGACATCTACCATAATTAGCTGGTAGTGCCCTAATTCCGAAACGTGTACTGTAACTCAATTTTGTGTTTTTCTTGCGAGCAGTAATGTGTGTGTGTGTGTGTGTGTGTGTGTGTGTGTGTGTGTGTGTGTGTGTGTGTGTGTGTTCTGTCCCTCATGCTTTTTATCCATCCATCCACCTATCCATCTATCTATCAATGTATCAATTTACCTAACTACCTACCCACCTGTGCCTATCTATCTATCTATCCATCTATCACTGTATTAACCTAGGTACCTACCCACCTGTCTATCTGTGTTTATCTATCTATCTATCTATCATAATTAGCTGGCACTACCTTAATTTTGAAACTCGCTCTCATTGAATTTGTTTTTCTTGCCATCTGGTCAGGGAAATGGGCTCTATCTATCTATCTATATCTATTTTAGCTATTTATATCTACTTATCTAAGTCTATCTATATCAGTTTATATTAACCTATCTACCCACATCAATCAATTTGTCACTATTAAACACACCATTAATTTTATCAGTTTACCTAATTATCTATCTATCTATCTGCCT
>NC_136974.1:32683995-32686495 GCF_032717465.1 Coenobita brevimanus
TCCATCTTCTTCTCCTCTCCTTCGCCTTTCAATCTTCTGTTTCTTCAACTTCTTTTTTTCCTCCTCTTCTTCCCCTTTCTATCTTCTTTCTCTTCCAATTCTCTCTCTTCTTTCCTCCTCTTCCCCATTTCCATCTTCTGTTTCTTTCACTTTACCTTTTCTCCTATCTCTCCTATTTACATCTTCTCTCTCTTTCATTTCTCACCCTTTTCTACTCTCCTTCCCTTTTCTATCTTCCGCCTCCTCCATTTCTTAATCTTTTTCTTTGTTTTCCAGCTGTGTTCCGTTTCTCCCATATCTCCATCTTATTCCTCAACCTTTCCCATTTCTGTCTTCCCATCTTCCTCTATTTTTATGTCTCCTCATTTCTTTTCTTTGTAGTTATTTCCTTTCTTGTCTCCTTCTCCATTCATATTTTCATTTCTCTTCTTCCTCCTGCTTTTTCTGTTCCTCCGATTTCGCTTTATTTTCTCTTCGTCTTTCTTTCATTTACTTCATTTTCTTATCTGCTTCTTCTTCTCTTATCATTTTTTTCCTTCTACCAAACTTCATTTTCCTCTCTCTCTCTCTCATCAGATATTACAATCTAGATGTTCTCACCGAAGTTCCCCATTTACTCCTCCTCCTCCTCCTACCATCATCATCATCACCACCAACACCACTACCATCACCATTCATCCATCCATCATCATCATCACCATCATCATCAACATCACTTTTAAGTACCATCGTTAATGATAATCACTTTTTTTTTTCTTGGGTAAACTATATAAACTTTTCCAAATTCGTCATCCCCCCCCCCCTCTTCTCATTCCTTTCCCCCTCTTCCTCTCTCTTCTCTGCTCCCATTCTTTACTTTCCTTTTTCCTCTTCTTTTACTTCTCTCGCCTCATCCTTACTCTCATATTTACTACCCCCCATTCTTCCACAAACCCCCTAAGGCCTTTTTCTAACAACAGTCTACAAAAAACACCTTTCTTCCTCCTCTTCCACTACACACACACACACACACACACACACACACACACAATTATACGAAGTGCTTCCTCTTGATGCCTCATATGGATAATTTTACTAAGTACTTTCCTAATTTCGTCCTGAATAAATCACCCCTAATGACCCTTTTAAAACCTTCTCCTTCCCCCCATATTTTTTACTTTTTTTTCCCCTGCCCAAAAGTAGCTGCCATTACCATTATTTTTTCCTGTTTTTTCTCTCTGTTGTGGGGATGATACTTTCCGTTTCCTGGGAATTAATGTTTTTGTTGTTGTTACTGCTGCTACTGTCGCTCTCTCTAGCAGGATTTACCCTGTCCCCTCCCTCTCTCTTCGTGTGTGTGTGTGTGTGTGTGTGTGTGTGTGTGTGTGTGTGTGTGTGTGTGTGTGTGTGTGTGTGTGTGTGTGTGTGTGTGTGTGTGTGTGTGTGTGTGTGTGTGTGTGTGTGTGAGCTTAAAGACATCTAGAACTACACAGCTTAATGAGGGCCACATATACATAACCCCTCCACTTCGAAATCTATCCTGAACTAAAACAATAATAATAATAATAATAATAATAAAATCATCATCATCTTACGTCAACAGTATAAACAGGTTATTTTTCCCTACTTCCTGGTATGAGTCAGAGATGGTAACGTTTGATTATACATAACCACCTTTCTCTCATCCTCAAAGCGGGGGATTTATCTTGGCTGGTAAATCTTAAATCCCTGTTGAAGCCGTGGATTTACCGGGGAGATCTAAATAATTGGTGTGTGTGTGTGTGTGTGTGTGTACTAGTGTTTTTGGGGGAATTTCTGACTGGAATAGTATAAGTTTTTATGATTTTCGTTCCTCTGCCATAAACGGTGTGGAATGTTAGGAGGAAAAGAGACTAATATTTTTTTTTTTTATGTACAGTACTCTAAAGCACTTTTTACTGGCCGGAAAAGCAAGATGAAGTTGAGAAGCCAAGCGACTGGATAAGCACTGAAATAAACGGATGAAGTATAAACGACGCAGCACATGAGAAGGACTGGCACCCCTTCCTACAAATAAAGGCAAAATAAATAAACAAAATAAACAAAACAGCATAAACTAGCATAAGAAACAATTAGCAAAGCATCCAGAATCTTAGAAAAAAGTCAAATAATCACCATTCTCTCTCTAAGGAATAAAAACAGATTAGACCTGACCGTCAAAGGAGTGACTCTATATACATATGTGTAAGAACAGGCAAACCAAAACTGCAGTCTCACTCCACAGCAGGCCACTCTATCAAACCTAGAGCCTCATAGCAAGCGCAAATGTCAGATCTAAAGACCATTTCCGCAACAATAGGATAGTCAGGCCTAAAACGGTTTTCCGTGCAGCTGCTAGGCAATGCTTTTCATTTGGATCCTCCTCCTCCTCTTGCACTTTCTTCTCCTCTTCCTCCTCCATTTCCTCTTCCTCCTCCTACTCTCCCTCCTGGAAAAGAGCAGTGCCTAGCTCACCCACACCTCAGCGTGGAGTGGGAACAGT
>NC_136974.1:32691495-32711495 GCF_032717465.1 Coenobita brevimanus
GGAAAAAATACCACGCTAATATGATAAGAGACATCATCATCATCAGCATCTCAAATTAGAAATGAGGCTGACGAACTCCAGAACTAAAAGGAAAATATATAATTAAAAAAAAATATATATCGAAAGAAAATACAACGAAAATGGAAACATTTTGATTCTCTCTCTCTCTCTCTCTCATCCCCATTAGCACACTAATTTCATTGAAAATAATCATACAAGTAATAAGATTAGCTTATTATCTCCCTGAAGCCTCTCTCTCTCTCTCTCTCTCTCACCATCATCATCATCATCACCACCATCTCCCTACCCCCCTTATCCCTAATACACACACACACACACACACACACACACACACACACACACACACACACACACACACACACACAGCCTCAGCATACATTATTACGCTCTGTCGATTCTTTTTGCGCCCCCCGCGATTACCGTCAGAAAAAAAAGCAAGATCCGATAATGGAATAAGAGAGGTATAAAACATGCGGATTTAGTGTGCAAGAATTTGGTGACTCTGACGTTGTGGAAAGGGATTTACGGTGGATTTGGAAGGACTGGTCATGCTGCTGGTATTGAGGCTTTTTGGGGGTGTTTTTAGGTTATTATTATTATTATTATTATTGTTATTATTTATTAGTGGTATCATTATTATTTACTACTACTACCACTACTACTACTACTACTACTACTACTACTACTATATACTAATTATTATTATTATTATTATTATTATTATTATTATTACTACAGCATTAATCATCACCATCATTATTATTATTATTATTATTATTATTATTATTATTATTATTATCAATGTTGTTGTTTTGTTGTTGCTTTTGTTATGATTAAGTAACAAACAGACTGTGATATATTTAACTGTTCAGAGTTCCCCCGGGAGGACCGACAATCGAACATGCATCGGGAAGGAAGAAACAAAGGATGATTCGCTAAATATAACTGAGCATATCCCCATAAAATGATATTATAAGCAAAATAATGGAAACCAGGAATAATACTAAACACACAAATACATCAACACTGATTAACGAAAAGAAGAGGAACCAAAGTCGGGAAGAACCCACTACAAAAAAAAAAAGTTACAAATAAATTAATATAAATACAGTGACGAATTTATTTAAGAACTGAAATAAATATCGTGATAAATATATATTAGTGATAAATTAAGGAGATGAACCCAATAACAAAGCCCTAAATAAAATAATAAAAAAATGACGTAAATAATGTAAATAAAGAAAGAGGTATCAAAATAAATACACATATTACGCTCTGATGGATATACTGAAAAGTGAAATTAGGGGGACTGAAGTCTTTCTTGAGGGGATTATGGGGATTAAACTCCACAAAGGGGCAATCCATTCGTCTATTATTTATACCCATTTCCCTTCCTCTCAGTCCAGTAATCTCTTTATCTCTTTCTCTCTCCTTCCTCTCTTCTCAGATCTTTTGGCTTCTTCCTCGGTTTTCTCTTTTTGCTTCATTAATTCTCTAAGTGTTTATCAGTTTTGCCACACTTGGGTATTTTATTCTCGCTGACGGCAAATGATTTAATTTAGGTACGGATAAATAAATAAACCGACCTGCTTCCTGTTTCCTAACCACAAAATTTATGCATCAATTCCATTTTTAATAACACTGGATATTTTGCTCCCTATACTGCTTTTAACTTCGACTGTTCCTAACTCTTCATGCTCCTAACTTTCCACATTACCTCTCCACGTCCCTAACTCTCCTTGTCCGCAGATCTCCACATCCCTAACTCTCACTCACACTACTTCACCAACTCTCCTCCCTTTAAACCGCTTCCTCGTCCCTATTTTACTCACTTTCTGAAATATATCAAACATTTTCTCTCTTAGTTGTAGCTTCTGTTACTAGTTTCCCACATTAATTCTCCACAATCTTCACTCTCCCCCAATTTCATTCTCCACATCCCTAACTCTCCAAGCAAACTCTCTCAGCTACTCTCCAAACTAACTCGCAATCACCTTCTTCCCCTCAGGTTTAAGGCACCAAGTCCGCAACTCCCTACATATCCAACTCTTCACACTAACTCCCCTTTTCTTTTTTCATTATTATTTCTCCCCCTTAACTCTCCATACCACTAACTCTCCATACCCTTTTCCTCCCCAGGTTTCATGCAGCACGTCCGAAATTCTCGACATTTCCAACTCTCCACAATTTTTCCTTTTCTCAAGTTTCCACACTATTGCAGTTTTTCCTCCCTAACTCTCCACGCTAACTCTCCACAGTATTTACTCTCCATCTCCTTCACCCTAACTCTCCACATCACTAACTCTCCATCCCCTTCACCCTTAACTCTCATCAATAACTCTCCATCCCCTTCACCCTAACTCTCCACATCTCAAAACCTCCATCTCCTTCACCCTAACTCTCCACATCACTAACTCTCCATCCCCTTCACCCTTAACTCTCCACATCATTAACTCTCCATCCCATTCACCCTAACTCTCCAAACTAACTCTCCACATCACAAACTCTCCATCCCCTTCACCCTAACTCTCCAAACTACCTCTCCATCTCCTTCACCCTAACTCTCCAAACTAACTCTCCACATGACTGACTCTCCATCCCTTCACCCTAACTCTCCAAACTAACTCTCCATCCCCATCTCCTACTCAGGGTTCGAGCGCCACGTCCCCGGCTACCCTCGCTACTACTACGCCGGCGACCCTGACCTTGGCGAGCATCACCTGGTCATTGAGGGGGTGACGCTGACCGAGGATGGGGAGTACCAGTGCCAAGTAGGGCCCACCATGGCATCACCCCCCATATGGGCATCGGCGAACGTCACTGTTATATGTAAGTTACTGTGAGATTGACTGAACGGTTGACTGACTAACTGACTGACAGATAGACAGAGACATAGAAAGACAGACAGATAGATAGACTGATTGAGTGATAACAAATTGCTTGCTTGATGACTGGTTGACTTACTCACTGATTACTGGCAAGTTATGGGCATCGGGGTTTGTCAATGTTATATATAAGTTACAAAGGCTGACTGATGTATTCACTCATTCGATCATAACTGGCTCACTGATAAATAGGAAGTTACAGAGAGATACAAGGGAGGAAGAGAGGAAAGAAAAGGAAGGAGAGGAGAGGAAGGTGTATTGGGGATAGATGGATGTATGTATGGATGGACGGATGTATGGATGGATGGACGGATGGAAAAGAGAAGAATGTTTGATCAGTGGTTTGATGAATGGATGGATGAGTTTAAAACGAATGGAGTAAAAAGAAGGAAGAAAGTGTATAAGATGGATGGATGGATGGAAGGATAGATGGATAGAAGGATGGATGAATGGATGGATGGATGGATGATAGTTTTACAGGCTCGGTTTTTTGACACGTGGAAGTATCATATTAATGGATTTCGATTTTTAAAAATGTGGTATTCAATTTAAATGGATTATGACTTAGGTGGACCACACACACACACACACACACACACACACACACACACACACACACACACACACACACACACACACACGTTTACATATACTTTTCGCCTGGCTCCCCTTTCACGAGTCAAGGAACTAAACACACACCAGCATCAAAACCAGTGACAACCATGCATAAAATTAGTCTTGTAATTATTCTGAATATTACATCAGGTGAGGAATATTCTCTCTCTCTCTCTCTCTCTCTCTCTCTCTCTCTCTCTCTATTTTCGCTCGTAATCTGAAAATAATATCAGGTACGGAATATTACCCCCCCCCCTCTCTCTCTCAATAGCCCATATCACCTGCTATAGTCAGTTTGTTTTCACCTGACAGCACTGCGCCACTCTCATCTTAAATACAATGTCGCATAAAATTCACCGAGCCTTTGTTACGAGACAGGAATACGTCTCCTTGGTTACTAGTCCAATCGACCCTCTAATGTGATTATTTCAGGCCATCAACTAAAATGGAAGGGGTGAGGGATTTGTCAGATTATAGTACCGTAGTAGTAGTAGTAGTAGTAGTAATGGTGATAATAGTAGTAGTAATAGTAGTAGCAGTAGTAGTAGCAGTAACCCTAGGCTCATTTAGACGAGAACCCAGCGAACTGCAGGTTGAAATTACCCTTCTCCTGCAGTCCAACATCTTCCTTTCGGGGGATAGGGAGGGAAAATGATAGGACGTTTGTATATCCGGGCAGTGGAGCCGCCCAGTCATATCAGTGCCACCACGAGAAGGCTGCACCGTCATTATAAAAGTTTCATTAGAACGGTAAATCGATCATACTGAAAAATAAATAAATAAATAACTCGCATCCTCTATATTTTAATTTTTCACTCGCAAAATTAATATGGAAAAAAGTTTGACAAAAAAAAAAGTCACCTGCTTTATATTATGATTCTTCACTTGCAAAATTAATGAGGAAAAATGTCTTGATAAAAAAAGATTCCATGCTTTATACATTAATTTTTTCACTCACAAAAATTAATGTGGAAAAAAAGGAAAGAAAAATTTCATACGACATCTCCCAGGAAAAAAGTTTGATAATAATTAGTATGTCAAATAAAAAGAAAAAAAGACGTTTGATAGCACTTCATTCAGGAAAAAAAAAAGTCTGATAGTCATTAAGCTCCCGGGTAAAAAAAAAAAAAAAAAAAAAAAAAAAAAAAAAAAAAAGTTTCATAATACGCTGGGAAAAAGTTTGATAATAAATAAATAGGGTCTCGGATGGTGAAGAAAAAAAATAAAGTTTAGTAATAAGTCTCCGAAAAACGTTTGATAACAATTAGCTCCTCAGATGGGGTAAAACGTTTGGTAATAGTAACCAATTTCTCTTGGGAGCATACATGACTGATTTTGATTAATCTTTCTCGGAATGAAAAAAAAAAAAAAAGGTTGATAATCAGTTTCGGGGAAAAAAAAGTTTGATATTAATTACTTCACACACACACACACACACACACACACACACACACATACACACACACACACACACACACACACAACACACACACACACACACACACACACACACATGATAATAATTGGTCTCCCGGATCATGATAAAACTTTTGATAATATCTTTCCTATAATGAAAAAAAAATCTGATAATAATATGTTTTCAGGAATAAACGTTTGATAATAACTGTATTTCTTGGGTTAATAAAAAGTGAAATTCACAACTCAATCCAGGAAAAGAAACGTTTAATAATTAACTCTCTAGGAAAAAAGGTTTGATAATTAACTCTAGGAAAAAAGTTTGATGATTAACTCTAGGAAAAAAC
Source organism: Coenobita brevimanus (assembly GCF_032717465.1). NCBI lineage: Eukaryota > Metazoa > Arthropoda > Malacostraca > Decapoda > Coenobitidae > Coenobita > Coenobita brevimanus. The sequence continues at coordinate 32,696,780 of NC_136974.1, forward strand.
GTTTGATGATTAACTCTCTAGGGAAAAATGTGTGATAATTAACTACAGGAAAAAACGTTTGATAATTAACTCAGGAAAAAACGTTTGATAATTAACTCTAAGAAAAAACGTTTGATAATTAACTCTCTAGGGAAAAAAAAGTTTGATACCGGTAATTAACTACAGGAAAAAACGTTTGATAAGTAATTCAGGAAAAAACGTTTGATAATTAACTCTGGGAAAAAAGCGTGTGATAATTACCCCTCTAGGAAAATAACGTTTGATAACTAGGAAAAAAAACGTTTGTTAATTTCTCTCTCGGATAATGAAAACAACGTTAGATTATGATTTTGTCTGTCGAGTGAGAAAAAATATATATTAATTATTCGTGAAAAATGTTTGACAATTAGAGTCTTGTAAAAAAAATAAATAAAATGTTTCATAAGGTTACATTCGCGATAAAACGTTTGATTATAATTAGCTTGAGAGAGAGAGAGAGAGAGAGAGAGAGAGAGAGAGAGAGAGAGAATTAATTACTCAGGAAAAAACGCTTGACAATTCTCTCTCTCTCTCTCTTTCGTTGAAAAAAATAAAACGTTTCCCACCGTCACTTTCGAAAAAAAAAAAAAAAAAGTTTCATAATTAGCCTCTCAGTGAAACATCTAAAACTGGCAGACGAAAACGCCCCCCCCCCTCCGTCCAAACTTATTTTTTTTTTTTCAAATTTGAGTTAGTTTTGGCATTAATGAGGCTGTCAAAATGCAGACTCTTTTCAACAGGGTGGAACAGCAATGCATATTTAATTCTATATAATGAAGGAGTCACTTCCTATTTCCTTTTATGTGAAGAAGTTAACCCCTCTTCTCTCTCTCTCTCTCTCAGCTAAAGAAACAAGCCCACAAGTATGCAAAACTAAGGACAATATTTATAAAGAGTCTCAGCCATAATTTAACAAGATATTTCCACACAAATTATCAAAAGTTTCCCATCGTCCTTTATTTTCCCTGTAATATTAGTTTGCCTGCTCAGTGCTCAGTACCTGGATTAATCAACCTTTTTTAGCTCCACGTTGAGATTAAAAGCACTGGGCAGTCTATTTCATGAGCAACTGAAGCCTAGGAATGTTTGTGAATAGGGTTTGAGGTATCAGAGGGAGGGGAGTGGAGTAATGTATTCAAAATGTCACCCAGTTGTCTTTGTCCGCCACCTCGTATGCAAATTAAGACCGGAAAAAGGTAGAGGAGATGGGGAGGGGGAGATGAGGGAGGGTGGAAGGGTGAGGGGAGATGGGGGAGAGGGTGGAGGGGTGAGGGAGGGAGAGAGATAAAGGGGGGGAGATGGGGGAGGGGTAAAGAAGTGAGTGGAGGTTTGGAAAGAGAGGATGGTGGGAGGGACTGAGGAAGAGAGGGAGATGAAGGAAGGATTGGAAGGAGGAATGGATAGACGATGGGAAGGAGGAATGGAGAGACGATGGGAGGGAGGTAAGGAGGGAAGAAGCAGAGATTGGAAGGAGGGAAAAGAGAGAGATGAAGAAACATGAGAGAGGAGAAAGTGAAAGAAGAAAGAATGGGAACACAAGTGAAAGGAGAAGAGGAATGAGATGAAGATGTCGACAAAGAAAAGGGAAGGGAAGGGAAGGGAGTCGGAGAGAGGGTGGAAAAGAAAGGAGGAGAAGGAATGGAAAAGAATGGAATGTAGAGGAAAAGAAAAGAAACTGGGGAGAAGAGAGGGGAAAGGATGAGAAGAGGTGAAGGGGTCAGGGAGGAGAGGTCAGAGAGGGAGGAGAGGGGAGAGGAAAGAGGGGGCACAAGAACGTGGGTAAAAGTTTGGGCCGAGAAATTCTGATCTTATATCCCCTCCTCCCTCCTTCTTACTTCTCCCTCTTCCTCCCATCTCCCTCTTCATTCTCCTTCCCTCTCCACCTTTCCTTCATTTTTCCTCCCTTTCCCTCCTTCCCCTTCACTCCTCTCCCCTCTCCCTCCTTCCCTTCTACCCATCATTCTTTCCCCCCTTTCCTTCCTTTCCTTTACTCTCCTTCTCTCCCCATATTCCCTCTGTCCCCCTTCACCTTCTCCCCTCCCTCTTCTCTTTCCCCTTCCTCTCTCCTTTCCCCTCTCTTCCCTCTCCTCCTTCCCCTTCCTCTCTCCTTTCCCCTCCCCTCATCTCAACTTCTAAAGAAATTATCCTTTTGCATAAGTTTTTCATTTTTTTTTTTCTCTCTTCCCGTCGCCTCGGTCGCCCAAGGGTATCCAGATGGCTTTTAACCTCTTCAGAACAACGACGTCCCTTTACACATTATCATCATCATCATCATCATTATTATCATCATCATCATTATTATCATCATCATCATCCTTATTATTTTTTGCTATGACAATTTTCCTCATAATTAATCTTTGCTACGATGTTACCTATTTTTTATCCTCTCTCTCTCTCTCTTCTTCTCCCTCGATTACCCTAAAATGACCTCATTCGGTTCAGAAAAAACTCTTAGATTAAATGGGATTAAAATATCCGGCATGGGAGGTTCTAAGATCAAGGGAGAGAGAGAGAGAGAGAGAGAGAGAGAAACTGATGACAGGAAGGAAAAAAGATGGAAGGAGGCAAATGATAAGAGATAACACGAGATACTGAAAAGACAGGGAAAGGACGGGAAAATACAGTGTGGGCTTTTATATATATATATATATATATATATATATATATATATATATATATATATATATATATATATATATATATATATATATATATATATATATATATATATATATAAATTAGGAGAGAAAAATCTTTGAGGGGAGGAAGAGGTGGAAAAGGTGAGGGAAGGGAGACTTAGAGAAGGTGATGGGAGGAAGTGGCAGAGACGGTGAAGGAAGTGGCAGAGAAGGTACGGAGAGGTAGAAGTAGAGGAGGTGAGGGGAGGAAGGGGTAGAGAAGGTGAGGGGAGGCAGGGGTAGAGAAGGTGAGCGGAGGCAGGGGTAGAGAAGGTGAGGGGAGGTAGAAGAAGAGAAGGTGAGCGGAGGCAGGGGTAGAGAAGATGATGAGAGGTAGAAGTAGAGAAGGTGAGCGGCGGAAGGGTAGAGAAGGTGAGGGGAGGTAGAAGTAGAGAAGGTGAGCGGAGGCAGGGGTAGAGAAGGTGAGGGGAGGTAGAAGAAGAGAAGGTGAGCGGAGGCAGGGGTAAAGAAGATTAGGGGAGGTAGAAGTAGAGAAGGTGAGGGGAGGGAAAGAGTGATCTCGGGAGGAAAAAAGACAAGAGGAGGTAAACAATAATAGAGGAGGAGAGGAAAAAATACAGTAGGAGGAGGGAAAAATGACGAGAGGGAGAGAATAGGGTAGGGGAGGGAAGAAAAATCTCAGAGGGGAGGTAATGAAGGTGGGGGAGGGAAAAAAGGAGAGGGGAGGGAAAAAATGAGAAAGGAGGGAAAAACAGGTGAAAGGTAGAAAAAATAAGAGGTAAAAATGAGAAAAGTTAAACAATGATCAGTGAGGAAAGGAAGAGGAGAGGAGGGGGAGAAAAGACGAGTGGGAGAAAAGAGGAAAGAGAGAAAAGAGAAGAGGAAAAAATGTGTGGGGAGAAAAAACAAGGATGAAGGAAATTGGGAAGGAAAAAATAGGTGAATGAAGAGGCAACCTGGCAAGGGAGGGAAAATGAACGTGAGAGGGAGAAAAACGAAGAGGAAAACTGTGAAGGGAGAAAGAATAAGGATGAAGGAAATTGGGAAGGAAAAAAATGGGTGAATGTAGAGGCAACCTGGCAAGGGAGGGAAAATTAAAGGTGAGAGGGAAGACAGGTGAGAGAAGGAAAGTAGTAAGAGTAGTAAAGGATGGGAAAAGACAGGTAACTTGAGAAACAGATAGACAGATAGATAAATAGATAGTTATGGATATAGACAGATGGACAAGCAGACAGACAGACAGACAGACAGACAGATAAATAAATAAGAAGCCATCAAGAACATATAAGACTGAAAAACAACAAGAAAATAAAGAAAGACCAATTTTTAAAAGCCTCTTAGTAACTCTCTCTCTCTTTCTCTGCTAAAAACCCACCTGGCAGTACCTTGTGTGTTCCTGGGACGGCTCAGTCTGCTGGTGTGGGCGTAGGGGTGGCAGTGGGTATAGGAAAAATAAAAGATCTAGGATAGGCACTGATGACACAGACTGAGCCGTACCCACAACACACTTTATTTAGTTCATTACTTTATAATATTTACTTAATTTTTACTTCGTTACTTTTACTTTACTATTTTTATTATATTTTATCATTTTCTTTACTACTTTTACTCCACTTCATTATTTTTTCTTTATTATTTATTATACTTTATTATCTTTTTTCTTGCTTTTACTTTATTATTTTAACGTTATTACCTTCACACCTACTTTATTACTACTTTATTACTTTTATATTTTACTTCATTACTTCGTTATTTTTACGTTATTACTCTTACTTTACTATTTTTACCTTATTGCTTCCTACTTTATTACTGCCGGCAAAAGATGACCCCCTCTCAAAGTAAAGGAATCTGAAACAATCGCTTGTAACCCATTACCTTCGACGTCCTCTTTTTACACTCGATTTTATTTCTTTTTACTACCACAGGACAACTTTACTGCCTTAAACCCCCCTAATAAAGGTGTTAGGTATAATGTCCAATAATAATAATAATAATAATAATAATAATGACGACGATGCTGATAATAATAATGATGATGATGATGATGATGATGGGCATACTACTACTACTACTACTACTACTGCTGCTACTGCTACTGCTGTTACTACCGTACGAATAATAATTATCATCATAATACTAATACTAATAATAATAGCAGTAATAATAATAATAATAATAATAATAACGATGACCTCTATGTCCCCCTTCATTTACCCTTCCCACCTCCATAATACTTTAAATACCCCCCGACCTCCTCGTACGGAAGGGGCTAATATCACCCTCCTCTCGGCTTTTACGGCTTGGCTTCTCCCGCGTAAGTGTGGCCGATGGAGTGACATGCCGGGCCTGTAAAGCGGGAGCCACGGTATCGCGTCCCGGTTCACGTATGCCCGCCGTAAAGTTCATGAGAGGGGCACAAAATTTTTATTCGAGGTGGGGGAGGAGAGGGAGATCGAGGATGAGGGGAAGGAGGGGTAAAGTGGATGTTCTCTCTCTCTCTCTCTCTCTCTCTCTCTCTCTGACAATCTACTTACTATTACTCTCTTCACTCTAACTTGACCTAAAACTGCAAACAGTAGATCAGCATTATAATTTGATACTAGTCACGAAGAAGTGCCGCGGGAAGAATACAGAGGCACAGTATTATCCTCTTCTTCCATTAAACTTCGAAAAAAAGGTGCAAAAGGAAAAAAAAAATAACTAGGACACATTATTATCAAGTTTTTCGATCTAGTAATGCCACAAGAGACGCAGGCCGGTCACCTACCCTCAAATGCACAGGTAAATAGGAGACTAGGAAGAGTTGTTAATATTTCCTAGGAGTGTAATCCCCAGGAAGGATTTACTGACAGGGAAATAGCTAGTGCTGACCTGAGTAATACACCCTGGATGACGTATGTAGCTTGCCGAGGCCATCTGGGAGAAGGGAGGTGGGTGGGGAGGAAAGGGAGGGGGTGGGAATGAAGTGGAGGGGATGGGAATGAAGGGGAGGGGGTGAGAATGGAATGAAGGGGGTGAGAATGAAGGGGAGGGGGTGGGAATGAAGTGTTGGGGGTGAGAATGAGGTGGAGGGGATGAGAATGAAGTGGATGGGGTGAGAAAGATGGAGAGGGGGTAAGAATGAAGTAGAGGGGGTGAGAATGGAGATGTGGATGAAGGAGAAAGAAAAGAATGAAGGAGAGAAGGAAGAGTATAAATGGACAGGGGAACAGAATGAGGGAAAGGGGAGACAGGATGGGGGAGAAGAGAATGAAAGACAGGGGGAAGAGAATGAGAGGAGGGGAAGAGGATGAGGGGAATGGGGAAGAGGGTGAGGGGAATGGGGAAGAGGATGAGGGGAAGAGGATGAAGGGAAGGGTCAGTGCCTATCAACTACAGGGGCGTAAATTCAGTCAGCGGTGGGCCCCATAAAGTGCGCTAATCCAGGGTGGAGATGCCGGCCTTCCGGGAGCCAGGCCGGTCACGTCGCCACGGATTTACGTATTACCGGCACGAACGGCTACACTCCGACACCAGTAACAAGACAGACGGACATTTTCGCCATTTTGAATACTCGGCGTGGTCCTAGAGGCTGTTAAATCTTTCACTCACAAGACAGCCTTCTATTCTTTTTTTTTTTCTTCGTCTTATTCTTCGTTTTCTGCTCATCCTCCATCATCTTCTTGCAAGCAGCACATAAATAAGTCAAAATTAATAGTGACTTTTCGTACTGAGCAGGTTAATGAAAACTACCCCATCCATGTCAAAAAAATAGATCACTGAGGAGGAGGTGTTAGGGTGCCGCCTCAACGACAAGAATACCAGCCACAGGGAGCTCGGGCGCTGCGTGACTCCGCCCCATTCGTCACCTTTACTAATTAAGTTCCCCGTCACCTGTCACGCGCCAACCACAGCCAATGTGTATAATTTCAAGCGCCAAAGTCTTTTCCCGTAACGCCAATATCGTAATTCACAAGGACAATACTGTGCCAACACCTTTATTCCGACACCATATTTTCTTTATCTTTTTTTACTTGATGCAGTGCCAACACATTTATCCCAACACCATATTCTTAATTTTATTTTATTTTACTTGATGATACAGTGGTGCCAACATCTTCACTCCACACCGTTTTTCCTTGGTCTTTATTTATTTTTTTTTGTTACATATTGCAGACTTTACTGTGCTAAGGGAAAGAACTTGGATTGAAAAGGGGTTTGTGGGGACGGTTTCTGACCCTCGTAATACAAATGGCCATCCCTCCAAAATCGTCTGGATGTGGCAAAGAAATATAAAATAAAATAATGATGGTAAATGAAATATAATAATAATAATAATAATAATAATAATAATAATAATAATAATAAGCAAATAAATAAATCATCGTAGGTAATGGGTTAAAATCAAACGCACATTCCAGCGCTTTAAGTGAAGCTTCAATTTCTCTGGTTTTAGACAGGAATAAATAATATACTTTTTTATTGGGGAGGAAATATATTGTTGCCTATCAGCCTTAGGTTCTTTCTTTTTGCATTAAGAATAGGTGGGAGGAAGGGTGCAGGGATGAGTGCAGGTGGGTGTACAGGTGAATTAGGTGGGTGCAGGTGGGTATGGGTGAGTGAATGTTTGCAGGTGAATTAGCTGGGTGCAGGTGAGTATGCGTGTAGGAATAAATGAAATGGATACAGAAAAATAAATTACAACCCCCATTATCTTCTAATCCATTATCAGAAGGCAATCAAGCATCCTCTTTATTATATATTTCCCGATTATCATTTACCATTATCCGCTTTTACTTCGGCTTTTAATAATTCACGGATTATCGCCTGCGGGTATTATTAGGGAGCTTAAATCAGTGGCTATATTTATCCTGTGTGTGTGTGTGTGTGTGTGTGTGTGTGTGTGTGTGTGTGTGTGTGTGTGTGTGTGTGTGTGTGTGTGTGTGTGTGTGTGTGTGTGTGTGTGTGTGTGTGTGTTTCCTTTTTTGTGCGGTGCATATTTAAATGGATCTATACGTCTCTCTCTCTCTCTCTCTCTCTCTCTCTCTCTCACTCTTATCCTATTTAGCCTGGCCCCCCTTCCTAATTTATTTCCTGATCTTGTGTCCAATCTTTTCTGCAATGCAACTGTGTTATTTCCTTTTCTTCCTCCTCCATTCCATCTCTCTCTCTCTCTCTCTCTCTCTCTCTCTCTCTCTTTCAAGGACGCCATTTTTATCTATTAATCATCACACTTTCTCTCACACATTACTTTTCCTTTCTCTCTCTCTCTCTCTCTCTGTCTGTCTGTCTCTCTCTCCCTCAACAACCCCATTTTTATCTATTCATCATCACACTTTTTCTCACATTACTTTTCCTCTCTCTCTCTGTCTCTCTCTCTCTCTCATATTGGCTCCCCGTATCAGGATCGTAAGGAAAGAAAAATATGGCACTGTCTGTTTAATCCGGCACTTCTCTCAACCCATTTTCTGCTCGCTCTCTCTCTCTCTTCCTCCCCTTATTCTTCCCTACGTCTCCCTCCCTCTCACCCCTACCCTATCTCTTTCTCCCATCCTCCCTTCTTCCCACTTCATATCCTGACATTCTCTCTCATTTTGTTTCATGTAAAGTGTAGTGTAGTAGGGGGGTTTGGAGGGGGGCAGGACAGATACAAGGCAAAGACGGTGAAATAGAAGACAGATGAAACAGTGATTTGGAGTAGATTTGGTTATTTGACTTTTGTGAGCGTCCACCCCACAGGCAGTCAGTGGTGCTCGAACCCACCACTCAGAGCGTCCTCCGAATGTAAGGCCAAAACGAACCGACTGAGCCACCGATTTGCCCCCCGTTCCTTGACTATAATACTTTCCTTCTCTCCCTCTCCCTGCTTCATCTCTCCCTGTTTTCACTTTCTCCCTTCCTCCTTTAGTCTCTCCCTCTCCTTGTCCCACACTCTTTCCTCCCATGTCTCTTTCATTCTCCCTCTCTCTGACACACTTTCCCTGCCTCTTCCCCTTCCCTCTGACATCCTCTCCTCTTTATAACCCCTCCCTTCTCTCTCTCTCTCTCTCTCTCTCTCTATGTATCTATCCATATGACATTTAGCAGCATCAGCATCGAAGGGTATAGTAAAAACATTAATTTTCTACACTTTCTCCCGTTCATCCATGTCTATTTGACTATGTGAAATGGTGTTAGTGAGTTTAGGAGCAGAACAAAGAGTAGAACAAAAATGAAAATAGGTAGATATAATAGACGTACGTGTGTGTGTGTGTGTGTGTGTGTGTGTGTGTGAATATGCAAGGTATGGAATTTGAGAGAGTAAAAAAAAAAATGGATCTAGAAAGTATGCATGGAAACTCACGACAATACCTACACCCTGTATTATCTGGACAGTCGACAATTTTTTTTTTACTTTTTTTTTTTTTTTTTAAATCTCACGGGTATTTGGGGGCAAATTTTGGGGGAGATTATTTGACCACTGAGAGAACGAAGAATTATGAAAGCTTGAATTGACAGTGAATGGACGTGTACCTCTTTTCCACTTTGTTGATTGTTCTAATATCTTTCGTCCTATTTCACACCCCACTCAGGCAATTTATTCGTGGCAAAGGTGACGCTAATGATCTTCCAATTAATCGCCTCAATATCACCCTGTCTAGCGTTATCAGGCTGCCCTTTCTTTAACTCATCCCCTCTCTCCTTTAATGTGCTGTATATTATAAAGAAAAATTAGTCTTCAAACAATAACTTTATCCATATGTAACTAGATATTACACATGATAACATAAATGCTGATCAGAGGCACCAAAAGCAGTAATATAAGACAGGAATGACAGGAAGATAACAATGAAATGACAGGAAGATAATGCTGAACTGACAGGAAGATAACATTGAACTGACAGGAAGATAACACTGAACTGACAGGAAGATAACACTGAACTGACAGGAAGAAAACAATGAAACGATAGGATGATAACACTGAAATGACAGGAAGATAACAATGAAACGACAGGATGATAACACTGGAATGACAGGAAGATAACAATGAAACGACAGGATGATAACACTGGAATGACAGGAAGATAACACTGAACTGACAGGAAGATAACACTGAACTGACAGGAAGATAACAATGAACTGACTTGCACTACCTCTTACTGCAGTTAAAACAGGGCATAAAACTTTGCTACGATCATTAAGCCACCTGGAACCACCTGTTGGACTAGTCGACTTTAAGATCATTAACAGAATTACCGCCAGCAAGGAAGTATTAATAAGTAACGCAGGTTCATTTAACTTTCCCTGAAGTACAATATAATGGCTCATAAAATTTCTGGATAAAGTTTTGTTTCTTTGGGGCCTGTGTAAAATTCAGTGCTATGAACAATGTAGTATGCAAGGTAGTTTTCATGAGGTCAGTTTTTAACCCCTTCCCCTCCACACACACACACACACACACACACACACACACACACACACACACACACACACAAACACACAACTGTACATACATAAGGGCGTGTAAGTGGACTGGTCTGTGTGTATGTCTGACCAAACTGCCAATTAAACAAACCTTTTTTTACAGACTTGTCCACGAAGGTTATCATCACTCTCTCTCTCTCTCTCTCTCTCTCTCTCTCTCTCTCTCTCTCTCTCTCTCCTGGTGATAGCATAAACAACGTCGTTAGGAGGGACGTGAAACATATCTGACTGTGTACCATTTCCTTCCTTCCTCCCTCTTTCTCTACTTTTTCTTTTCTTTTCTTTTCTCTCTCTCTAGAAGGTCCTGGTAGCATCAACATCGAAAACTGAGAGAAAAATATATCCTTTCTACCCATCCTCTCTTTTCCTTCCTCTCATTCTCTCACTCATCCCCTGTCTCTCATCCTCTCTCTACCACTCCCTCTAACCCTTCCCCTGCCCCTCTGCTTATCTCTACCTCTATTCTCACATTTTCTCTCCCCTCAGTGGCACCCAGTAGTGTGAGCATCGTCGGGTGGGAGAGTGGCTCAGTGGTGGAGGTGATGGCTGGCACTTCCCTGACCCTCGAGTGCCTAGTGCCAGATGCAAGACCGGCACCGTCAGCCAGGTGGTACAGAGGAGGCCTTCAGGTGGACCCAAGTAAGACTAAGACGTTACTATAGTTTCTTAATTTTTCCTTCTTTTTTCTTGACCCCATATTTAAGATAAAGTATTTTCTTATCTTCTTGTTATTACTCTTGGGTCCATAATTACATACTATAATTCCTTGTCTCTCTTTACTGTCTCTCTGTATCTCTACTGTCTTTCTGTTTCTCTTTACTGTCTCTATGTCTCTTTTACTTTCTCTTTCCCTGCCTCTTTACCTCTGACTCGTCTCTCTTTCCGTAGTTGTCAAAAAAAAAAAAAAAAAAAAAAATCTTGTGATTTTCTTATGAAGGGTAAAGTATCTCTCTATCTACTTTATCTATCTATCTATCTATATATCTCTAGCTCAAAAGGAAATGTGTGAGTGTCTGTTTGTCTGTCTGTTTCTCTCTCTCTTTCTCTCCAGTGTTACGGTATAGATAAAGGCTCCAGTGGATTACGGTAACTTTCATTTTAAAACTATGGTATATTTTCCATTCTACGGTGGGTATTTGGTTACCGGAAGTAGGGAAAGAATTTTGTCCGTCTCTGATCGTCTCTGTCTCTTGCGTTTTTAATCTCTCTACCACTTTCCGTTGGTCTTTTCTGTTAGTTTCTAATAATAATAACAATAATAAGTGCAACACAACCACCACCACCACTACCAACTACAACAACAATAATAATAATAATGATAATAATGACGACAACAACAACGACGATAAGGATGATGATAGAGACGAAGATGAAACTGAAGATGATGATGATGACGATGATGATAATGATGATCAAGATGATAAGGTTGATGATAAGCTGCTTTTCAACGAGTCTGACAATAAAACATCACTAATAAAACATAAGAAGCTAAACCCGTCCTTCAAGCAGTCATACCAGAGACTTCTAAGAATCTCGCAAGACAGTTCAGTAGATCACAACATTAATTTCCTTTATATCCAAATTTTCGCTTGAATTATGACCGAATACATAGCGGAAAAATCGAACCATCTGAAACACACACTGATAGATATAGGGCTTTTCACTGAATTTCGCCATCTGTCAATTTTCTTCAGACAGAACTGAGAAGATACTAGTAGGTGTTTTTTTGACTGTACATAATAGTTGAAATGGGAGAAGTGGAGTTCCCCCGAGCTAAGCCCTGTATTGGACTATATAGCCCCGCTAGGGTTACAGGAGCGAGCTACCACTCCCGGCACGGCAGCCCGGGCGAGGCTCGAACTCGCAATCCCCCGATTACGAGTCAGACGCGCTACCACTGCGCTACCGCGCCCCCACATAATAGTTGAGTAAGTTCCCTAACACCTCTCCCTAAGTGATTTATTTGGCTTATGACACCTTACTGTCCTCTTCTGTATGACTTCTAATATCGCCACACCCTGCATCAATAACACACAAAAGGATAATTATTAACCTGTCACATTCAAAATAAATCGCTATTGAAGAGGTGCTAGGGAATAGAGGGCAATGACTCAAAAGGGCGTCAATATAAACGTAAAAAAAGGTAACTCAAAACTTTATATAAATTTTGTGAATTTTTCTTTTTTCATGATTCTGGTGCTACTGTGTGTGTGTGTGTGTGTGTGTGTGTGAGAGAGAGAGAGAGAGAGAGAGAGAGAGAGAGAGAGAGAGAGAGAGAGACTAATAGCGTCTGCCGTTGAATGGTTTTGAAAATTAAGAGAGCTGTAGCGACCGTGAAAGGGTTGAGGATATGTAAGTATAAGGTGAGTAGGGAGGGAAGTGAGCATAATGAGTATAATGAGGTAAGGAAGTGAGTATAATGAGCTAAGTAAGGAGAGAAGCGAATATAATGAGGAAAGTAAGATTAACAGGTGAAGAAGGAATGACGTGAGTATACAAACAGGTGAGTACGGTGAGTGACATTAGGGGGGTGAAATGAGGTGAGTAGGTGAGTGAAATGAGGTGAGTAAGATGAACAGGCGAATAAGAAATAAAGTAAGGTGAGCGATATGAGGTGAGTAGGTGGGTGAAATGAGGTGAGTAGGTAAGTGAAATCAGGTGAGCAGGTGAATGAAATGAGGTGACTAAGGTGAGCGCAGCGAGTCATTAAGTGCAGGTGTGGGCTCATTAAGGTGTTGGCAAGCGGGGGTCGGGTTAATAGGCAATATAGCGCAAACTGTGTCACGGGGATACGTTTACTAACCTTCACTATACCCAAAACAGACTTAGGGAAATTTTAACATGCACAAAAAGGTGAGGAAATGGTGAGGGACTGATGAAAAATGCTTGAAAAAAAAAGTGATAAAAAGTACAAGTGTTCAATTAAAAGCTATGAAGTGAGTGAAAAATGGGGTATTATTAAAGAAAAAGTAAGGTCAGTGTGAAAGTTGTTGATGATGATGAAGATAAAAATAAGGTTAACAGGTAATATAAATCAAACTGTCTCACGGATATACGCTTGTAGTAGGCTATAACATCAAACGTAAAGTGTCCACAAAAGATATTAGTATGCACGGGGAGGTGATATATTTGAATTTAGTGAGATATGAGCTGGAAGCAGGACAGTATGATGGTGGGGGACAGGTTGACACGGAGGCAACTTTGTGACCAGCCCTTCCAGAAATTAAGGCATCAGGCTATACACAGACTACACGTATGAAGTATTCCCTCAGATATATTAATACTGTGTGGCCAATGTAAAGGTGTTTATCTAAAGAACGGCACATGATAATATACTATGATTAATGGTTCCGTGTGATAAGGAAGTATGAGCAGGTGTGTGTGTGTGTGTGTGTGTGTGTGTGTGTGTGTGTGTGTGTGTGTGTGTGTGTGAGTTACTGGCAATTACCTCGTTTTAATATCGTCTTCATGTCTATCGAACCAGAAAGGTCACTGATATTGCACATCAAAGGCGAGTGAGCGACTGATAATGGTTCGTATTCCCGTTGGGTAAGGGAGCTCCCTAACACCTTTTCCTAAGCCATTTATTTTGCTAATTACACCTTACTGTCCTCGCCTGTGCATTACAAATCTTTCAAATATCGTCACATTGCGCACATATAACGCCCAAAAGTATATTAACCAGCCATATGCAAAAATAAATCACTATGGAAAAGGTGCTAGGGAGCTTGCTTAACCTACGAGAATAAAATAAACACCCATACACAACCCCACCCTCACAAACAAACAAAAAAATCTTCCATTCTTGAGTAAATCAATCATCATCACTCATCACAATCACCCACCGCTACTCTCGAGTCTCTCATCTTCCCTTACCTTCTATTCTGATCGCCATTTGCCTCAAGAAGCCCTCAGAAAACCGCGAAATACGAAGTACAACACAAAACTGTAACACAACGTCTGTGATGAAAACGAAGGCCCATCTTTCTTCCCATGCTTCGTTCACTCAATATTATCCATCGCCCGCCTTTCCTTTTTCATCTACCTTTCCTCCTGCTCGCCAATTGCCTAAAGATAGTCTCAAAAAACCGCAGATTACGATGCAAAACACATAAACACACGCTACATAAAACGATGCGTCCGCGGGTATTTGCTTCCTGGGGGGGGGGTTAAGTGTAATGACGTCACAAGGTCATGACGTCACAGGTTTGCCCCGCCCACCTTCCTCCTAACCACTCCCATTTTCTTGAATTTTCTTCCGGGATCCCTTAAGTCAACACCAAACTACTTTTAACACTACGTACTAAAACTGAATTTAAATTACGACGAAATAAATCGCTAAGAACGAAGTGTTAAAACTCCCACAATGCCTACAATGTAAAGAGAAAAGCCAAGGTGTAATAGAAGGAAACAAATCCCTGAGGGAGAGGAGTTAAGATGCCCCCCGACGCCCCCAAACACTAGGCACGTATCTAGGGGAAATAAATCGCTAAGGAAGAGGTATTAAGAGGCCCCCGATGCCCCTAAATACCAAAAGAAGAGGTGTTAAGATGCCCCCCAATGCCCCACAAATTCCAGGCACGTCTCCCGGGGTTGCAGGCTAACAAACTCCACGG
>NC_136974.1:32716495-32723995 GCF_032717465.1 Coenobita brevimanus
TGTGTGTGTGTGTGTGTGTGTGTGTGTGTGTGAGCGTGTGCGTGAGAGTGTGCGTGTGTATGTGCTTGCACGCGCGTTTGTGTATCAATGTCCAGATCGACTTTCATATATCCTGGCTGGGCTGTGGAGTGGCTGTGCGTTGCTTTCAGGCCTGGTAATGGTCGTTCAGTGCTGCCATTACCCCTGCAGTGTTTGTCAATGGGGTTAATTGCCTGTGATTATCGCATACAGTCAGATTGCCCTTGGAGTGAGATTTTGACTAAGCTGCATTTCTGATAATCGTCTATTACTCTCTCTCTCTCTCTCTCTCTCTCTCTCTCTCTCTCTCTCTCTTATACAGTCAGATTGCCCCTGGAGTGAGATTTTGACTAAGTTGCATTTCTGATTATAGTCTCTCTCTCTCTCTCTCTCTCTCTCTCTCTCTCTCTCTCTCTCTCTCGTTATTAGACACATTTTGATTACAGTGTGTGTCTGTCTACGGTCCATTTTTTTTTTTTAAGGCCATTTTTACTAGGCTGTATTTCTGATTTCGACCTATTATTTCGATTCTTTTTAAAGATTTTGACAGTTTACTTTTTATTTGTGTTGAGTGATTTTTTACTTAGGTTTATTTCTGACTTCGGCCAATTATTTCCATTTTTAAAAAAGATTCTGACGATTATTTTTTTATCGGTGTTAACTATGATTATCGTCTACAACAAGGGCAAATCTTTACTACACTGTACTGCCAATGTTTTATTTTTCGTTTTTTTTCCAAAGTTTTGCGTTGCTTCCGCTGCTCTTGCGTTGCTTTCAGGGGGTGTATATTGCCTTCACATATTCTGTTTGGTGACTTATTACTGTACACTAACTTACAAGTGGTTACAGTAATCCTTCCAGTGACTGTATTTTGCTTTCACTGCTCGTACAGCAGGAGAGGGGCGCCTTCACGTGGTGGCAGCGATATAACCTGACGGATCCACTGCCCGGCTATACAAATGTCCCTGAACTACATCCCTGTCTCCCCCCCCCTACAAAAAAAAAAAAAAAAAAGAGGAAATGCATTAGGGCACGTTAAGCCTGATGTCAACTGGTTTAACATTTTAGATGAAGCAGGAGCTAAAACAACAACAACAATAACTTCTACTACTACTATTATTACTACTACTACCACTACTAATACTACTCCACCACCACCTCAACCACTACAACAGCTGCTACTACGACTACTACTATGGCTTTTCTCATGCATTAAGAGAATATTTTTTAGCTTTATCCATGCGTTCACAAAAATGAATATGCTCTTCACAGCCTTGCTTCCAGGTCCAATCCTTTCATGATAAACTCAGCGTGCATGTTGCTTTCAGGGGGCTAATTTTGCACTCACAGCTTGAACATGGCTCTGAAGTTGTCCTCTTTCCATTTTCCTGCCAGTGCTCTCTTACCTCTTCCTCATTTTCCTCTTCCTCGTAATCTTCTCCTCATCCTCTCTCCTCGTAATCTTCTTCACCTCCTCTTCTACTCAGTTTCATTCTCAACTTCTTCCTTTCCTCTGTTTCATCCACTTCGTTTCTTCAACTTTCTTCAATTTCTTAAGCCTCCACGTCTTCTTAGTAAACTCTTTCTCTTTTTAGTTTATTCTTCCTCCTCGTCTTTCCTGGATTTTCCTCCTCCTCCTCCTCGTTTTCCTCATCATCACCACCACCCTCTCCTATCATCTTTTTCGTCTTCCCTTCCTCCTCCTCCTCCTCCTCTCCTCTCTTCTTCTCCCCTTCCCTCTTCTCCTCCCTCACCATTTCTCTTCCCCCACCTCTGTTCACATCAACTTCTAAGGCTCCCCCTCAAGGCATGGAATCGCAGGTTATACCAAATCTTAAAAACACACCTGCCAGATCCTCCTTATCTTCTGTTTACAATTTTCGCCACTGCTGCGTCTGTCTTACCTAGTCCAGGCTATTTCCTTTTGTTTACGTTACCCCCTAATCTGTCTGTCTGTCTCTATCTCTGTCTGTCTGGCAGTCTCTCTCTCTATCTGCCTATCTGCCTGCCTGTCTGTCTGTCTATCCATCTATCTATCCATCTACTTGTCTATCTATCTGTTTCTCTCCATGCATCCATCCATTTATCTACCTGTCTATCTTTCCATCCATCCATCCATTTATCTATCTATCTATCTATCTATCCATCCATCCATCTATCTTTCCATCTACCTATCTATCCATCCATCCATCCATTCACCCATCCATCCATTCATCAACTCATCTACCTATCTATCTTCGCCCCAACGATTTCGTCTGGAGTTAGCAGAGAGAGAGAGAATGGGATAGGGGATATATGTGGATGGGAACAGGGAGCGAAGGGAGGTAAATGGGGGGAGGAAAGGGGAAAGACGAGAGGGAAGGGGGGAAAGAAGCGGGAAAGAGGGGAGAGGAAGAGGGAAAGGGTGAGAGGAGGAGGAAAGGGTGAGAGGAGGGGGAAAGGGTGAGAGGAGGGGGAAAGCGGGGAGAGGAAAGGAGAGGAAAGAGGGAGAGAAGAGGGAAGGAGGTAGAGGAGGAGGAATGGGGGAGAGAAGAGGGAAGGGTTTAGAGGAGGGAAAGGGGGAGGGAAGGCGGGGAGGGGGAGGAGAGGGGAAAGAGGGGAGGGGGTGGAGATGATAGGAGATGACAAACTAAATTGAATCTCCTCTTTCCAATACGACTGGGAAAAGATAATGAAAAGTCGAGCAGAGAGACAGACATGCTGAGCCCTGGGATTGTGTGTGTGTGTGTGTGTGTGTGTGTGTGTGTGTGTGTGTGTGTGTGTGTGTGTCAGGATGGTTGCAATTGGGTCACAGATAGTCGTGTTTCAATTCTGTCGATTTTTGTTTCCTATATGGGAGTTCTGACCCGGACTTTGTCATTGGTTACAGGAGCATGGATTTCAGAACGTACTCGATATAAAAGCAGTTACAAAAATAGGATATACCACCATCTTGGAAAATAAGGCATAAATGAAAATACGATATACCAGTAAGAAAGGTGGTATAATAAACTCTATGAATAATAAGTATATAGCAGTGTCTTGAAAAATGTAACAACCGGGTTGAAAGGCTGAAAGGCAAAGGTGTAGGAGCAATTATGAACTACACTAGCAGGTAATTACAGGTGTATTAGGCGGTAGGTGATTAGCAATGTAATAAGGTCATTATGTGCTCTTATTAGGCGAAAGGTGATTAGCAATGTAATATGGAGGTCATTATGTGCTCTTAGGTCATTTATTTTACTTTTCTCCTCCTTCTTCCGCTCCTCCTCTTCTTCTTAATCTTTCTTCTTCCTCTTCTAATAACAATAATAATAATAATAATAATAATAATAATAATACCTACCACTGTTATTCTTGACTATAAATCTGTATCTATCATTTATCTTTATCTATCTATCTATCTACCTATCTATGTCTATCCATCCATTTGTCTATCTATTTCTCTATCTATCCGCTGTCTATCGATCTAAATTCACATACTACCTTCATCTCTCTCTCTCTCTCTCTCTCTCTCTCTCTCTCTCTCTCTCTCTCTCTTTCTCTCTCTCTCTCAAAACTCTCCTTTCTCTTATCCCCTTTTTTCTCCCTTTAAGCACAATGTAATATGCAATGCAGTAAATGTAATAAGCAATGTAATATCGAAGTAATTATGTACAAAGAGGCGAGATAATTGGGGTCATTAAGGAGAAGATGAAGGTGATTAAGCTTACAATATACTCTCTCTCTCTCTCTCTCTCTCTCTCTCTCTCTCTCTCTCACATTTTCTATTTCATTTTAGGCTGCCAAATTTTTAAACATATTCAATAGCTTCATCAATTTTTTTTTTTTAGCCTCGAATTTTAGGTGCATAGGAAGCTTCGTAGCACCTCTTCCTATGCGATTTACTTTGCATATAATAAAAAAAAAAAACTCGCACGGGGGTGAAAAAAAAAAAATCCGGCTTCGCTTGTATCAATGCACCCAATTTCCGAGACGAAGAAAAATTGGCCGGGGTATTGTTTTCTTTGTTTTTTTCTTGGATTCTTTTGTTATTCGTCTGAGATATTTTTCTCCCCAGTGTTCCCCTCTCTTTCCCCCTCCCCCCCAGCCCGCCTCCCTCCCCCCTTCTCCCCCTCCCCTCCTCTGCCAGCGAGGGTGTCAGGAGAAACAAAAGACCACGTCCCCCCTGTTGTCACTGAGGTGCAACAGAAAACGGGAGACCTCTCTCTCTCTCTCTCTCTCTCTCACTATGTGAGGAAGGAATGGTGTACTACTGTAATGGTTCTGTTTATCCATTTTAATAACGTTATTATAATTACTATAATTATACTTATTAATATTTTTTTTGATCATCGACATTTACGGGTAGGTGAATGATACTTGACTGAAAAACCTCCATTATTATTATTATTATTATTATTATTATTATTATCATTATTATTATTATTACTATTCTCTCCGAAAATGAGAGTATGTTTTCACCCCCAACTGTGTGTTCCTTTGTTAGTTTGTCTGTTAGCGGGATTACTCAAAAGCTAAAAGAGAGATTTGGACCGATTTGGACCAAATTTGGTGGGTAGATAACCCATGTCCCAGGAAACAATCGATTAACTTTTGGGACCGATCCGGGTCGTATTACAGATTCTGGATCCGGAAAACACTTTTTGTGAAACCCTAATCAGTGATAAGAAAACCTAACCAATTATGAAGAGTGGTTTGGAAATTACGTTGCTCTTGTCGGAGATATGCGCTCCACTGAGTGCCCCTCTGGTTATTTTATTATTATTATTATTTTTATTATTATTATTATTATTATTATTATTACTACTACTACTACTACTGCTACTACTATGTTATTTTTGTACAACCAGGCAGCAGAACCACCTATATCGGTGCCACCACGTGAAAGCGTACCTCTCTAGCACCCCCAGAATGGCACTCACACATCAAAATACCTAGAGTATCTGGGGGGGGATCGAACCCACCCAAGGCCAGCACTCCGACCGGGGCGCCCTAACCCTAGTGCCACCAGGCCCCTTCGTGCATAAGGCTAATCATTTCAGGTAATAACAATCTTGAAATATTATCCCCCCCCCTAAAAAAAAAAAAAAAAAAAAAAAAAAACGCTGTCATTCTGTTCCATGGAAATGAGTATAATAAGCCGGGGTTAATTATAGACCTTGCGCAGGAGACGCGAAAATGGAGATAATGGCAGACGCTGCTTGTAAAATGATGGTATCGTCCTATCTCTTATCTCTTCTATCTCTCGCTTCTCCTCCTCCTTCTTCTCCACCATTTCTTACTTTTTTTTCTCTTCCATTTCGTTACCTCCAATCCCCTCCCTCCCTCCCTCTACTCGTACCCTAACCACTTCAGTTCGAGGACGTCGTATTAGCCCCCTCCTAGGAACTCAGTGTGTGTGTGTGTGTGTGTGTGTGTGTGTGTGTGTGTGTGTGTGTGTGTGTGTGTGTGTGTGTGTGTGTGTGTGTGTGTGTGTGTGTGTGTGTGTGTGCAATATTATGGCAAAACTAATGGATTTACACAAAATTGTTAATAATGACTGAGGACCCCAAGGAGAATAAGTTATTAAATTTTGGGCCAGAGAGGATGGTGGGTGGGGGTATGCGTTCTCTGAGTGCTCTTGTTGATTTTACTCTCTCTCTCTCTCTCTCTCTCTCTCTCTCTCTCTCTCCAATTCACCACTTATTTTCCCTCCCTTTCTCCCCATCTGTTTTTCATTTTCTTATTTCGTTTTCCTTGTCGTCTGTCTGTCTGTCTGTCTGTCTCTCTCTCCAATATTCCATCTCTTACGACACCCAAGTTCCTCATACATAACCAGTTTAATTAAGTCACCCATATACCATTTTCTCTTCCCTGATGATCTAAGGTACTCACCAGAAAACGGAACGTGTAATCAGGAAGGAATTATCACTACAACCAAAATAACACGCCTCACTGGAATCATTAGTGAGGGGCAGACTGGCTGTTTCTGAGGGTATCGCGTGCTTAGTGCTGCTTTGAATGCATACTCATGTTTTGGCTCTTTCGTTTCTGTCTCGATCGTGGGGTACAATTAGGTCTGTTTTTCAGGGTTAAATAATATGAGTTTTTATTTATTTATTTATTTTTTATGCAAGGAAGAAGGAATCACACGCTAATGCCCGCAAGACTGTTCCCTCTAAGAGAAAAATAGAAACAAGATAACAGAGAGCCACATTCAAGATCTATTCACCTCGAAATACCTGGACACTCTGCAGTTAAAAGACTAGACGTTATATTAAGAAGAAATACAGACATAGGAAAGATAGTTCCAGAGCTGACCTGTTGCTTACATGAAGGACTGGGAGTAAAGGTAAACTACTACATGAGAAAAAAAAAAATTGGCTAGAATGATGAGAGAGCACCAGCAGTAGGAATTCTCAGGGGGTCAGTCAGCATGGAGCCAAGGTGATAGAGGTCAATGGTCAAAGCCTGATATATGACCTCGCATGTCATCGTAGGCTAGACAGACACCGTGACAAGAGGCCATTGCGGGGCTCCCAGTGGCTTCGGCGCTACCTCGTTCTTCTTCTAAACTGTATTGATTTGGAACGGTTTTCGTGGCGAGGACTGGGGCTATCGGCGTGTAGTTATATATGTTTATTGGATTTTCCTGGACTATAATTTTGTCTGTCTGTCTATCTACCGATCTATTTACCTATCCATTTATTCATCCACCCATTCATCAATCCATCCATTCATCCATCCACGTTTATCTACCTGTCGCTACATATCCATCCATCGACCCATCCATGTCTATGTACAGTATGTCTACCTATTTATCCATCGATCGATCGAGCCATCCATCTATCTACACACACCCTCTCCAACACACACACACACACACACACTCCCCCTTCCCCTACACCCTCCATCCCCACACACAAACACACGATCCAGGGTACATAAAAAAAAAAAAAAAAAAAAAAAAAAAAAAAAAAAAAAACAGACTCCCAAATCAGGAAAAAACTTTATAAGCGGAAGAATTTGCCGGCACGGATAAATTAGAAAGCATTGATAAAACTTAATTGGACTTATGATACAAAGAGGCCAGCGTCAGAAGGGCCTAATGAAGCGAGTGAAACAGAGTGTCAATATTTTCGGAACGCTACGACGTTGATTGGTTGTAGATGAGGCAGTATCAACGCATGCGCGGACGTATAAATATGTTAGGGCATGTAAAATCACACACACACACACACACACACACACACACACACACAATAACTACTACTACTTAACAATAACCCCTGTTTTCATCACGGTCATTGTCGCATATTATCAAGCACTGTAGCGAATGCACAGGATCACGCAATGCTCTATACCCGTTCCTGTTTTACCGCCTCCTTAAAGGCACCTGAGTGGCGGGGTCAAGGAACAGCAATTTCGATGTCTGAAGAAGAGACCCAACTCGACCCAACGTCTTATGCTCGTGTGTGTGTGTGTGTGTGTGTGTAGGACTTCAGGATGCTGGGTTCGAAG
>NC_136974.1:32726495-32788995 GCF_032717465.1 Coenobita brevimanus
GTAGTAGTAGTAGTAGTAGTAGTAATAGTTGTTGTTGTTGTAGTACTCCCAGTATCATCTGAAACGTGAACCCAGTGAACTGCAGGCTTAAACTGCCCTTCTGCATCCCACCTTTCTCCGTCGGGGGGATAGGGAATTGGGGGATGGGGTATTGGGGGATGGGGAATTGGGGGATGGGGTATTGGGGGATAGGGAATTGGGGGGCAGGGAATTGGGGGATGGGGAATTGGAGGATAGGGAATTGGGGGATGGGGAATTGGGGGACAGGGAACTGGGGGATGGGGAATTGAGGGATGGGGAATTGGCGGATAGCGTAACATTGAAGGTGTTAAGTACTTCTCCATACCTCTCTTTTTATTTTTTTTCGTCTATTCATCTCACCTCTCATCTCGTTCACCCCTCCTCTCCCCTCCTCCTCATCTCATCTCTTCTCATTTCTCCCTCCAACTTCTCAGTTAATTCCCCTCACCTCACCTTCCTTCATCTCACCCCTCATCTCACTCGCCTCACCTGGGCTCATTTCTGCTCATCTCACCCCTCCTCCCTTCTCCTCGTCTCAAAGGGTTTAAATCCACCTAAATGAGATTACCCGCAGCACGGAGGTTGAGTAGTGTAGTATGTGGTGGTGGTAGCTGTGGTAGATTGTGGTGGTGGTGGCAACTGTGGCTAAGTGTGGTGGGAGCTTGAGTGGTGTAGTGTGGTGGTGGTGGAAGTGTTGGGTACATTGTGGTAGTGGTGGAGTGGTCAATGGATGTGGTAGGGATTGGTGTGGTAGTGATAATTGTGGTTGGGATTAGCAGTGACAGTTGTGGTAGGCTGTGATAGTGGTAGTGATTAGTGGTGTTGCTGTGGTAGAGATTGATGTGGTAATGATAGTTGTGGCCGGAACTGGTACTGTTAGCTGTGGTAGAGGAGGCTGAGAGGTGTAACGTGCTGTGGTGGAAATGGTTGTGGTGGACTGTGGCAGGACTGAAAGGGAATAACTGGGGTGGATGTGGTAGGGAATGGCGATATGTTGGTGGCTGAATGGAGGTGTGTAGTAGTGTTGTTTTGCTTTTGTTGTTGTTGTTGCTTTCCGCCCGAGTCTGCCTGGCCAAGTACACCCTTCGACTACAGGTGGTGAGAATGTGTGGTGGCTGTGGTGGTGAAAGTGTGTGGTGGTGGTGAAAGTGTGTAGTGGTGGTGACGAAAGTGTGTAGTGGTAGTGGTGAAAATGTGTAATGGTGGTGGCGGTGGTGGTTGCGGTGATAGTGTGTAGTGGTGGTGGTGGCGGTGGTGGTTGCGGTGAAAGTGTGTAGTGGTGGTGAAAGTGTTTGGTGGTGGTGGTGGTGGTGGTAGTGGTGGCAGAGTATGATATTGGTGGTAGGTAATGGTAGTGCATGTGGTATGGACTGGTTGGACATTTGGTAGCGGTGATGCCATAAAATAACTTGGTAGGGAATGCTAACGAATTTGGTACTAGGTTAAGGTGAGTGGTAGGGAGGATAAGAAGGACTGGTAGTGCATTTGGTAGTGACTGATGGCGCGTTTGGTAGGGATTGGTAGTGTATTTTTAAGCGATTCGTACATCATTTGGTAGTAGTGGTGTAATTGTGGTAGGGATTGGTATGGAACTGTGGGAACTAGCAGTGCATTTGGTAGGCAGCATAATATATGGTAGGGATGGTTAGTGCATTTGGTAGATGAGTGAGTGCAATAGGTGATGGTGGTGGTGGTGGTGGTGGTGGTGATGGTGGTGGTGGTGCGGCTGACTGGTTAAGTAATGTCATGATTCGGGTACCTGTCCGTGTGTGGGATGACTTATGGTGTGGTGGTGCATGTGGTGACTGTGGTGGGGACGGTGGTTTGTGGACTGTGGTAGTGATGGTGGTAGTGATGTGGTGTGACTGTACTGATGACGTGTGGCATGACCTCTTGTGGTGGTGTGGTGTGGTGCGGTGTGATGTGGTGGAATGACTTCTTGTGGTGGTTCTGGTGTGATGAAGAGGTGTGAATGTGGTAAATGTAGTGGGGATGTGGTGGTGATGGCCGTATGATGTGGAGGTGGAGCAGATGAAGTGACTATGGTGATGGTAGTCGTAATGTGGCATAGTTTTAAGTTTGTGTGGTTGTGGTGACTGTGGTGGGGATGGTGGTAGTGAGGATTGCAGTGGTAAGGAACAGATGTAATAGTGCTGATGCTGACTGCGGTGTCGAACGGCTTCTGTTGCTGTTGTTATTGTTGCCGTGGTGGTGGTGGTGGCTACTATGCTGTCGATATGGTGGTGACTGGGGTTGTGGTAATTGTGGTAGGAACTGTTGTGGTGATATTTAGTTATGGTGAGGATGTGTGGATATGGTGATGACTGTGACTGTGGTAACTGTGGTGGGGGTGATTATGGCAGGGTATACTGTAGTTACGGTGTGGATGTGTGGATATGGCGATGGTCATGGTTGTGATGACTGCTGTGGCAATGGCTGTGGTGGAGTGTAGCTATTGTAATGATGTGGTAACTGTGGCGGTCGTCGGCGTGGTATAGGTGTGGTGTGAATGTGTTGTTTGTGGTAGGGAAGATGGTAGTCCTTAAGGCAGTTGTGGTGGGATCAGATGTGGTGTGGATGTGGTGAGGATCAGATGTGGTGCGGATGTGTTGTGATGGGGATCAGCTGTAGTGTGGATGTGGTGGGGATCAGCTGTAGTGTGGATGTGGTGATTCCAACTGTGGTGTGGTGAGTGTGGTGGTATGAATGACAGCGACTGTGGTGAAGGAGGTTGTGTATATGACTGTGATTATAACTACTCCAATAAAAACCAAGTTGTGGTACTGTGGTAGAGGCAGAGAGTGATGCATGTGGTTGTGGTGGTGGTGGTAACTGTGGTAGTTGTGGACAGATCAGGAATGTGGTGGTGGTGGTGGTAGATGCAAACAAATCATTCCAGCGGTGACGACTGATGCTGGTAATTCATTTTTAAAAGCGATGCAAAATGAATGAAAATAACTGTGAGAATAACTGTGCAAGGGACAAACAGAGGATATACTAGTTACATTGTTAATTGTTTTGACGGAAAGTTACTGCGCTAATCAGAATATTTACAGAAACTTGTGGCAGGGATCAGCTGTGGATGTGACGGCTGCTGTGGTGGAAACAAATAAAAGGTTTCGTGGTGGAGAAAATATGTGGGGTGGGAGGTGGATGGTAACAGAGGGGAATTAACAGGAGTAATGGTAAGTTTGGGTTACCATCATCACCATCATAGTGACGGGTAAATTGTTGTGTATCATCATCATCACCACCACCATCATCATCATCACCGTCATCATCATCAGCCGCATAATTGTGGCTGAGATGAACGATCAAATGTAAGTGATGATGATGATGATAGCGATGATGATGAATTCTATACCTTCATCATCAATCATCATCATCATCATCACCATTCACTGAACCAATCTCCACCACCTAACAAACACACAAAACAAACAGACACAAACACATAATTTGGTAGACCCCTAACGCCAGCAAATCCAATCGAACGAGACTCACCCACCTAATTGTGACAAAGGAGGGGAGAAGGTAGCACTGAATAACGCATGGGGAGTGGGTGTGACGGCGTGGGAGAGGCAGAGGGTGTGGGAGTGGCTGTGGGTGTTGAGTGGGATTGGTAGAGAGCGTGGGTGTGGGGAAGGTGTGGGAGAGGTAGAAGGTGTGGGAGTGAAAGAAGGAGGGAGAGTGGCTGTGGGTGTTGCGTGGGAGTGGTAGAGAGGGTGGGTGTGGGAAAGGTAGCACTGAATAAGGAAGACGAAGAGGATGAGGGAGAGAAAAGAAGCGAGGGAGAGGGAGTGGGAGAGGGAGTGAGAGAGAAGAGGATACCACTGAATAAAGGATGGGGAGCAAGTGTGAAGGAGGAAGTGGGATGGGAGAGTGGAGCGAATGGAAGTGAAGTGGGAGTACAAGTGGGAGAAGGAGAGGGAGTAGGAGTGGGACTAGGAGGGGAGAGAGTTGCACCGAGTATGGCAGGAAGAGAGAGAGAGAGAGAGAGAGAGAGAGAGAGAGAGAGAGAGAGAGAGAGAGAGAGAGGGAGGTAAGCAACATAAAGGAGATGTGGCCAGGTAACTAACTCTATATCAAGGTCTTGTTCTAGGCCGGGAAGGAGGGGAAAAAGAGGGGAAATATGGGGATGAGAAGGAGGGTTGGGGGATGACAGGTGAAAACTGAGGGTGGAGAGGGGAAGAGAGGGATGGAGAGGAGGTGGGGGTGAGGGAGGGATGGAGAGGAGGTGGGGGTGAGGGAGGGGTGGAGAGGGAGTGGGGGCGAAAAAGGATGAAAATGGTGGGGTGGGCTGGGAAGGAAGGAGGCGACTGGTGGGTGGGAAGGAGATGGGAGTGAGGAGGGAAAGGGGAGAGGGGTGATGGGGGATACAGAGGGGGAAGAGAGGCGGTGGGTGAGAGGGAGGGGGGATCAGGGAGTGCTGACCCATAGCATAATCGGATAAGGCTTTAGGGTAATCTGACCGAAAACAAATGGATGGTGATAAAACACACACACACACACACACACACACACACACACACACACACACACACACACACACACACACACACACACACACACCAGAAAAAAATACAACCCTGACAAATAAATTACGGTGAACATACAACACTTTGAAGGCCTAGAAATGCACAACGGAGAATGAACTTATAACAAGGTAACCAGTGACGTAACAAGCCAATTAGTGTCAATTAGCCATTACGGGGGAGGGCAATTACAAGTACAGGCAACAGTAGAGTCAACAGTGAAGAGCCAACAGTGAAGTGACAACCAACAGTACTATTAATCTAACTAGACTTTACATTATCTAATATACGATGACGTTGTCTTGGAAACACCGTGTTGCTGTATGATCAATGTAACCCTCTAACACCCGAGACAACTCTAGCAATGTGTTTCATCTGACGTCGCAAAATCGTCTGAAGTTAACTAGAAAAATATTGCATGATTTCTGTAGTGCAGGTAAATGGTTTAATATTATTATCGAATCTCTTTTTAAAGAGGAAAACGGGTCAACTCCATGTAAAAAAAAAAAATATATATATATGCAATGGACTACAAGTAAGTTTAAATTTTTTCGTAAGTTTTTTGTTACCTATCCACTCGGACACAAACATACCAACAAACAATCCGTCCTGATGTCAATACCCTGCCCATTTCGTGTCAAGGGTTAATAGCGAAGACTGGAACCATCCCTACCATAACTCCCCCGCCAAAGAGTTAGATGGCACGCAATAAGGGTCATTTTCCATTACTTTAGCTCGGAATGTCAAAGGTCAGGAGGTCAATGGAATGGCGATATCTTTTTTCTCCTCACAGATTTTTTTTTCCTTTTGGTCTGGTATTACTGAAGATGCAAAGACACACATGAACATAAATACATACATAAAGATTCATACACACAGGCATCTATACACATTTTATACATACATAACTGCAAACATAACTGGATACACAGACACTCACACATACCTTAATTCAATCACACATGCACACACATTAATTCACTCAATCACACACACACACACACACACACACACACACACACACACACACACACACACACACATACACACATACACACACACACACACACACTTGCATTCCCAGTTTTTTCTCGCAATCTTAAAGCCAAATCACTCAGCCCAGAAAAATCAAGGTTTATTAAGATTATTGGAAGGACGATTTTTCTCTTATTCCTGCTGCTTCCACACGATTTCTTTCGGCTTGGAAGAGCGTTTTTGATAGTGAAGGGGTTAAGGAAAGGTATATATATATATATATATATATATATATATACTCGAGCTGCAGGGGTATATATATATATATATATATATATATATATATATATATATATATATATATATATATATATATGTATTTTACCCCTGCAGCTCGAGTATCTGTATCAAAATTATAAAATGGTATAAAGCCAGCAGGATTTTTTTTTTCTGAATTTGGTATTCTCTCTCTCTCTTAGCGTCAGAAGTTTTCTCTATCTATTCATCTATTAGTATCTATTTATCTACCTATCAGTATCTGTCTCGTAACTATAATTCAAATATGCTGATTTCATAGTAACACTCACTCCCCTCCACCTCCACTCTCTCTCTCTCTCTCTCTCTCTCAAAAGGTCAAAGTTCATAAAGTAACAGGAATCGACCTCATGGCTACTCGCGTACAACTGCCGGCGTCTGGTGGTCTAGGGGGTCAAGGTCATAAAGGGTCAAGGTCACGTGCTCTATCCTGAGGTCAAATCTTGGAAAGGCGACAGGAGTTTATTCACATATTTATTTTTAATTATTTTTCTATTAATGTAGCTATTTTATCCAACTATCGGTCTATCTATTTCCATCTATCTCTCTACCTGTCTGCTTGTCCATTCATCTATTTATCTACATTTGTTTCAATCATCTATCTATATCATCTATCTATCTAATGTACCGTATCTACCTACCTATCCATCTATCTATCTGTTATTCTATCATTTATTTATCTGTCTTCGCCTTAGCTGCAAAATTTTCAGTACTCCTAATTTTTCTTAATTTTGGGGGTACATGCATTTTTTTTTTTCGACAAATAAGTTTTTTTTTTTCGATTTTTTCTTAAACTGAAAAATTTCCCAGCCAAAAAGTTTTCAGTAATATTATTTTTTTCATGTTGCTGTATGAATAAATTTTTGCACACGACTATTTTCTCAGCAGTTTCATTTTTTTTTTCTTCAGTTTTCTCCCCTACAAGAAACTTTTAATTTTTTTTTTTCTTTGCTTTGCTGGAGTTTTCATGAATTTCCTCGCTGCCACGCTAATCCTGTGTGTGTGTGTGGTGTGTGTGTGTGTGGTGTGTGTGTGTGTGTGTGTGTGTGTGTGTGTGTGTGTGTGTGTGTGTGTGTGTGTGTGTTATATTGCCTTCCCTCCTCCTTCCATCACCACCTTGATCACTCTCGCCTGGTCTTCAATGTTCCCCCTTTTAATCAGTCTCCCATTGGATCCCCATGATTGAATCTCTCTCTCTCTCTCTCTCTCTCCTTCGCTCCTTTCATCTTCTTTTCACACCATTCGTCCCTTCTTGTCTTGGCTTCTTCTCTCTGCATTTCATTTCTTATTTATTATTTTTCTATCGTTCGCGTTAATTCTACTCTCTGTCCTATAGGAAGGTTTCAGTCTTATTGAGGGATGGATAGATACACGGATAGATAAAGTGATACATTCATATACATACCTACATACATATACATATATACATACATTACAAACACATATATACAGTAGATACAATACAAACGTACATCCATATTATCCATCTATCTCTATCTCTTTATATATCTACAGTACTTATCTATTTAACAATAACATGGACTGAATGACTGCAAAAATGTCACTTCCAAACCAAATCAAGAGAAAGTCATTACGAAGAGCCTTTCCCTTTAAGATGTAAAGACACATACATTTGGAAGTCTGAAGGTTACTGAAAAAGGGGACAGACAAACCAAGGCTCTCTGCTCAATAAAAATCCATCTATGTATATACTGTATATATGGTTGATCTGAAATGATGATAAGTGAACTGGTATGGAGGCGTATAAAAACTGAAAGGGAAAAGCATGCATGAAGTGTTGAGTGGCACGTTTAATAGCAGTTCGTAGCTTAGAGATTGATGCAACACTGCGACGATGAGAAAGAGAGAATGCACGTAATCAGAGAATAGGCGTAAAATGATACGAAAAAGCCTCTGACTCCACCCAGTATAGAAGTGCTGTAGGCTATGTGAGAATGATGTATCAAGTGATCCCCTCCTTCCCCTATTACATATAAATATTTTCTTGGAGGGAACAATTAGCGGCCTTCTAGCCTTTGGTTCTTTTTTCCTTGCATATAATGAAAAAAAACAAAAAACGCCCCCACCGCACAAAGTAACTAGACACCACACAGGGACAAATATGGCGACTTAAGCAACAACTACCGTATGTATAGATATGGATGACAAGGAGACGGTTCAGCACAGCCAATCTTTGAGAAACACTTTTTCGTATGTGATATTTTCAGGGGAGAACTATTTTTCACTTCTATTTATTTTTTATTCATTTGCTTTTTCCCATTTGTAAATAATAATATAACTTCACACCGAAATTAAGGGAGAACTATTTGTCATTTTTTTTTATCTTTCATTAAATTACTTCTCATCTGTAAAATATATAACTTCATACCGAAATATTTATGTATATTGTGAGTGCCAATATATTTTTCTTAATGGGTCCCTAAAGCCATATTCTCCCTCCTCTCTCTCTCTCTCTCTCTCTCTCTCTCTCTCTCTCTTCCCATCTGATTACCTCTCTCTCCTCTTTTTCTGTTTACCTATGAAACAATTAATCAGTTGATCAACCTGGATATCAACCTATGCCTGGACCTATATACCTAATCTCTCTCTCTCTCTGTCTGTCTATCTATCCATCCCTATAACCCTGACGTAATCTGCCCTCTCATTCACCCTTCTAATAACTCATAAATCATCTATTATTTGGGCCTCTGACCTTTCCAAAGCCATCAACATCAGTCTTATTCTCTCTCTCTCTCTCTCTCTCTCTCTCTCTCAAACCACATCGATTCTCTCCCAACAACACGCCAACTTCATCTTTCATACCCTATGCCACTTCTTTATCGTCCACTAATACAGCTAATCCATACTCCACACGTCACCAAAATCCAATCCATTAAATAATCGACTCCTTATCGCTATTATCTTATTTCACAATCTCTCCAATAGTCACGTTAATGGAATACGCAGGAACCCGAAACAGGAGGAGAAGAAAGGAGAAAGGCAGCGTCTTTCCCTCATCAAGTACGAAGCTAACACTCAACCCTTAAAATATAAATGAAGTAACACACACACACACACTGGTAACTTTTTTTTTCATAATAATTTACGAACCCACAAATCAACATCAACCACAAATAAATGATGTAACACACAGACACAGACACAGACACAGACACACACACACACACACACACACACACACACACACAAAGTCACTAATGTCCTTTTTTCTCCAGATCCCCCAGGTCAACCCAGCATCTCAGGGTACGAATCCGGGGAAGTCTTGCAGGCAGGTGAACGTCGCACCTTGACCTGCCGTGTGATGGGGGGCAATCCACGACCCTGGGTGCTGTGGTACCGCGATGGCCAGCTCCTCGACGACACAACGACCCAGGACGACATAGGGGTGTTCAACGCGTACGAGGTGGTGGTGACGGCGGAGGAGGACGGGGCTGTGTATGAGTGTAGCGTCACCAATGATTTGCTGGAGAACCCCTACACAGCCAACGTCACACTCACGGTCTACTGTAAGTGTTGGTTTACTTGTGCTAATTTCAAGGCTGCTTTTCCTGTCTCTGGTTAGTGTTCACGGTTACTCTTCCTGTCTCTTTGCTAGTGTTCAAGGTTGCTCTTCCTGTTTCTGGCCGGTGTTCAAGGCTGCTCTTCCTGTCTCTTGCTAGTGTTCAAGGTTGCTCTTCTTGTCTCTTGCTAGCGTTCAAGGCTGCTCTTCCTGTCCCTGGCTAGTGTTCAAGGTTGCTCTCCCTGTCTCTTGCTAGTGTTCAAGACTGCTCTTCCTGTCTCTCGCTAGCGTTAAGAAATTACCTGATTCTGCTTTATGATTTTCTCTTCCTGTCAAGAAATTACAGTACTTGACTGGCTACTTTTATGATGGTTTTCTTAGAGTTACGATATGTTTCAGTAGATGCTTTATTTCTTTATTGGTTTTATGGTTTACTAGTTATTCTGACTGACCGCACGATGAAGGCAAATCAGACCGTCCCATAACACAAAAAATAATATATAAAAAATGAAAAATTGGGGGATTCCCTACACCAAGGCAAACTCAATTTTTAAATACGTGCGAGGCAGCCTAAATCGTCAAAATGAACTGTTTTATCTGCAATAAAAAAAAAAAACCGTTTTAACTTACATAAAGACAATAAACATATTGGTAGAGAAAAATGAAACTGAAATAAAATAAAACCATAAAATGTGTTAATATAAAGAGTAAACAACCCCATGGAAAATGAGGCCACGTTTTAGTAAACTACCCCATGGAAAATGAGGCCACGTTTTAGTAAACTACCCCATGGAAAATGAGGCCACGTTTTAACTTTCAATATATATATATATATATATATATATATATATATATATATATATATATATGCTGAGAAAGAATAATGGTGTCACTGAAATAACATGAAACTATAAAAATTGTGTCAATATGAGACGAGTAAATAAACCCCGAGGAGGAAGAGGCCCCAGCAAGATGTCCGGACTGGTAAACAAACACAGGTAAATAAACTCAGGTAAACAAACGGACAGGTGGAGGTGCTGGCAGGCGAATGGCGCGGAGTGGAGTGAAGTGGAGTGTGTGTTACCGCGAGTGTGTCAACAGTTAAGTGCAAATGGGAGTATGAGAGGGGTGTGGAGAGGTGAAGGGGAGAGGAGCAGAAGTGAGTTGAGCCGGGTGGAGTGGAGTGGAGTGGAGTGGAGTGGAGTGGAGTGGAGTGGCGTGGCGTGGCGTGGCGTGGCGTGGCGTGGCGTGGAGTGGAATGGAATGGAGTGGAGTGGAGTGGAGTGGCTTGGAAAGTCTGAGGCACTAGAAACTCGCCTAATGGTATCTTGCGTTGGGGGGATGGCTCAGTCTGCTTGTATGGGCGTGGGTGTAGCTGTCGGATAGGAAAACAGAAACGATCCAGGATACCTATTGATAACCGTGATTGTGCCGTCCCCGAAACACACGAAAAATCGCTCGGTGACGTGGAAAAGGGAGCGCTATACTTGGACCACCCTGTCTTTCAACCTTTTTAATACTAGTCTTGTACTGATGTGATTATTATTATTCTCAATTAACTGGAATGATGGAGGGAACAGAGGGAAGCGTTAGGAGAATGAGTATTAACCAGTTCATTATTATTATTATTATTATTACTAGCCTACTACTGCTACTACTATAACCACCACCACTACCAACAACAACAATAACAACAACTACCATTACCACTACTATTATCATTATTATTATCGTTATCATTATTATTATTAGCGTCAGATGTTTTCCCGCCGCTCAGGGTACAACTCTCGAACTGACAGGCTTGATAATATTCCCAATTTCCTGTCGTGATGGAGAGGACGGATGGGAACGCGACGATTTAAGTATTAATTCACGCGCACACACACACACACACACACACACACACACACACACACACACACACACACAATGATAGATAGATTTCGACAGACACTCACACAGATACACACAGACAGACAGGCACACACAGACACACAAACACACAGATATACAGTAGACAGACAGACAGACAGACAGACAGACACACACACACACACACACACACACACACACACACACACACACGCACACACGGGTATTCCATTTTCTGAGTGAACTGACATTAGCAATTATAATACCATGTTCTGTGCTTCCTAATTAACGATAGTACGTGTTAGGTAGACGGAGAACCGAGCTGTGAGGGCTGGGGAGGAGGGGGAGGGGGTGGGAAGAAGGGGTAGAGTAGTGGGGAGAGGGTGGGAGGATGGGGTAGAGTGGAGTGGTGGGGAGAGGAATGGCGCTGGTTATGGCTTGGGAGCTGAAAAGGGAGTTGAAGGGACGGGAGAGGGGGAAAGGGGGTAGGGAAGTGGGGGGAGGGAGATAGGCGGGAGGGAGATAGGGGGGAGCAGGATTGGGGGCCAGGGAGAGGGGTTCAGAGATTAGGATTTGGGGAGGGGTCAAGGAGGGAACAAAGTTGGGAAAGAGGGGTAAGGTGGAGGGGTTGTATGAGGGAGAGTTGCCTATTATGTGAGAAGGGGTCGTTGATGAGTAGGAACATAATACGCCCCATCACAAGGCTGATAGGTACCAGTAAATTTAATGTGGAAAAATAAATAAGCACAATTCTTAGTGTGTTTCTTGGGTAAAGGATTCAACTCCTCCATCCCAAAGACAAGTTTTCGACTCACTCTCTCTCTCTCTCTCTCTCTCTCCCTCTCAGCTTAGGAACTGGGGAGGCTAAATTCAATCAAATTCTTCAAAACAATATCTCCTTCTAAACAGACACACACACACACACACACACACCTGAGTATTGATAGCAAAAATACAATTCCGTCCTGCTAAGAACGAGAAAGAGGTAGAAGGGCGAAGTGGAAGGGTGTATGAGGGAGGATGGCTTGAAGTGGCGGTGGGTCGTGATGGAGAGGCCTGGGGGGGTTTTACTCGAGGCCTCCTAGGATGAGCACTGGGATTAAGCGTCCGATGGAGACACGCAGACCGACAGAAGGATTTGTTGGAGAGAGAGAGAGAGAGAGAGAGAGAGAGAGAGAGAGAGAGAGAGAGAGAGAGAGAGAGAGAGAGAGGGTAGAGCTTGATTTTTTTTTTTTTTCCCTAACGCTGGCTACATAGAGCTCATCATCAGAACGCCCTGTGTAGCCGGAAACGGTAGAGAAAATAAATCAATCTGTAACCTCTCTCTCTCTCTCTCAACATTTCCACTTGTCATAGAGGATCATCTACAGACGGATTTGTGAAGAGTTAGAAGTGTTTGCTTTCGCCTGGTCAAGATCCGTAACCCCTTTTACCTCTTTTGATGGCCAGGTGCAGTCAGATTGGAAAATATGACTAGAAACCAAGGAGATTCAATCCTCCCTCAGAGCTAGGGTTTATAACTTTCACACACACACACAAATAGGTAAATAAATGATCAATTTTTACCCTGATTTTGACTCAACTTACACACACACACACACACACACACACACACACACACACACACACACACGCACGCACGCACACACACACACACACACACACACACACACACACACACACACACACACACTGCAAGCTGTATATGATCACCATGACATTACCACACACCGAAGCGAGGTAAAACAGGCTGCATAATGACTCAGGCGGGTTTCCATGACGACGCAGAGAAGCATCAGCACAATATATTTTCTCGTCTTCCGTTTTCCGTTTCTGGCGGCGGTGACTTTCTTTACGATGAATAAAGTAAGTCTGTCGTTGGCTGGAAGATGCCATGAAACAGATAACAGTACCATTATCAACACTAACCCTGTTTAAAATTAAGAGTAGTTACAATAGAAAGTAAATCCACAAAAATAATGAAAAAAATAAAAGATGAGGGCGAAAGGACTCCGAATATCTGTGTATAAAAAACTGACATGTATTTAAGAGAAAGATAATGCTACATCAAAAATGCTCAGAGCGTGTTGCAATATCAAGCCAGAATTTTAACCTTTATCGTCTGACCCTGACCTTCGTCCCTTCACCAAACCCATAAAATAAAATAAAAAATAATGATAATGATGGTGGTGATGATGATGATGATGATGATGACTGATGATGATAATGGTGATGTTCACTGATAATAATAATAATAATAATAATAATAATAATAATAATAATAATAACAATAATAATAATAATAATAATCTGTAAAAAAAAGGCACTTCCCCACATTTGCACCAAGGCTCGAATTCTCGTCGGGGAAGGAGGCACACAAACACCTCTACCTTAGCGATTTATTTTTGGATATGGCTGGTTAATATCCTTTTGTACGCTATTTACGCAGAGTATGACGACATTGGCAGGATTTATAGACAGACAGATAGACAGACAGAGAGATAGGCGGACAGACACACAGATAACAACAACAGATCAAAATAAATAAAAATAAAGTTCTTAAATCGCATCAAGGTAGTGGGAGGGCAATGCGTGAGAGTACGTGTGGATTTTTTTTTAAATCAGGGAAGGAGGGATTAATAAAACAATAAATTAAATCCCAACGCCAAAGCAGGATCCCAAAGTAAATTCCAATGGCAAAGCAAACAAAGTAAATCCCAATGTCAAAGAAGGATCCCAAAGTAAATCCCAACATCAAAGCAGGATCCCAAAGTAAATCCCAAAATAAAGAAGAATCCCAAAGTAAATCCCAACGTCAAAGGAGGATCCCAAAGTAAATCCCAATGTCAAGGCAGGATCTCAAAGTAAATCCCAATGTCAAGGGAGGATCCAAAAGTGAATCCCAATGTCAAAGCAAACAAAGTAAATCCCAAAATAAAGCAGGATCCCAAAGTAAATCCCACCATCAGAGCAGAGAATTCCAAGGTTTAGGTAGCATCTCAGACTTATTTATAATTCTAGATAAAATTTTGGGGTGAAGCCCGCATTTTTTTTTTTTTTTATAAATAACAGAACGGAGGAAGGAAAAACAAATGGGTAAAAAATAATAATCCATACACCAGATTACTGGTGTCCTCTGTTCATAAAATATCTGTAACAGTTAGACTTGAACAGTTGTAGGTTGAAATTTGGAGGAAAACAACTCTGGGGAAGCGAGTTCCAGAGATGCAGTTCGGGGAATGAAAGAATTCTGATAGGCAGAAGTTCTGCAATATGGTTGAGTGACATTCCAGTCATGAGCGCTACCAGATGCCCGTGTAGCACGAGGGAAGGCATGGAGAGGTGGCACCATGGACGCAACTTCGTCTGAGCATTTGCCAAAAAATATCTGTAAAATAATGCAAGGGAGGCAACATTCCTTCTTACTTGCAGGGGAGGTAGTTTATATGTAATGGCAGGGTTGTTAATGATTCTAACGGCTTTATTCTGAATTTTGTCTAGCTGTCTTAATGCAACCTCTCCACAATGCAACCTCTCCATAATAAAGATAACTAGAATGTATACCAATAAAATGTCTAGTTTCTATGACACTAATAACAGCTAACTTTACTTGGGTGTCACTTTATTATGGGTTATGGGCGTGTAATGGAATAAGCTAATATCAATAAAGGAAGGTAGACTGCTTTGTGAGGCCTGATATGCACGCTAGGTTTTATTTTTAGGGTGGTGTGTGTGTGTGTGTGTGTGTGTGTGTGTGTGTGTGTGTGTGTGTGTGTGTGTGTGTGTGTGTGTGTGTGTGTGTGTGTGTGTGTGTGTGTGTGTGTGTGTGTGTGCGTCATTTTTATATTTGTGGGACGTGGGTAATGAGAAGCAGTCATGCGTGTGCGTGTGTGTGCGTGCGTGTATGTGTGTTTGTGTCGCATCAGGTGACTATGTATGTTGAGCTTGGAGTGACGTGTGTGTGTGTGTGTGTGTGTGTGTGTGTGTGTGTGTGTGTGTGTGTGTGTGTGTGTGTGTGTGTGTGTGTGTGTGTGTGTGTAATTAACAAGCATCAAAAAATATATATACATCAAGGTTGTACATGTGGTCTGAATAATTTGAAACAAAATCAAACAGATAAAAAACACTAGAAAATAATGACACGTGAAAAACCACCGAAACAAACTGAAAACCTGACGAAAAAAAAAGAAACTACTCAATATACGAGACATCAGCAAAACCAAAGCGAGACGTGGAAAGGCACACACACACACACACACACACACACACACACACACACACACACACAGGCAAATCTGCAGCACCGGCATGCGAGAGAGAGAGAGAGAGAGAGAGAGAATACAAAAATAACTCAATAAATACACAACAAAAGACAAAGAAAACGGCGAGAAAAACACAAGGAAAATATCAACATGAGACAAGACAAAGAAAAAATAAAGAAAAGAGGCCCCCCCCCCTCCCTTGGTCGCCTTCGCTTGGACGCATCTGCTATTTATTCTGCGTGTCATAAATCCCCGGACAAATCCCCCGGCCGGAGTTAAGTAAAGGATAGAGGGAGGATTTAAAACGATAATATTTCACAGGCTTACATCCCAACGCCAATAAAATACCGAAATTATTTTTTGGCATAGATGAATTTATGTTTTTGTGGGTGTGGGGAAGGGGGAGAAAGACAGCGGAAAGGGGAGAAGGGGAGGGGAAGGGGGTTCTGTGGGGAGGCTTTGTGTGCGGGGTGGGGTTGGTGTGTGTGTGTGTGTGTGTGTGTGTGTGTGTGTGTGTGTGTGTGTGTGTGTGTGTGTGTGTGTGTGTGTGTGTGTGTGTGTGTGTGTGTGTGTGTGTGTGTGTGTGTGTGTGTGTTTCTTCCTTCGTATACCCCGGCCTCCCTCTCCTTCGGTCTATTTAATAAATGTTTATATATCTGTTTATCCCACCCCCTTCTCTATCTATCTGCCTTTATGTCTATCTATCTGTATTCTCCCCGCTCTCTCTCTCTCTCTCTCTCTCTCTCTCTCTCTCTCGCCTCCTAATGAGACCACGGTGCCACTACAACATAAATCATGCTATGTAATATAATTTTTTTTCCTCACCTGACCTGGTAATCACAGGTAATTAGTTTCCGGCCCGAATTAAGAACGTGTGGATACTTAGATTTTTTCTTTCTTTTTTCATTTTTTTTCACTATGAACGTAATGCTTGGTCAACCCTTTCACCACGAGGACGATCTTTCTCCTATTGTTT
The DNA here is from genome assembly GCF_032717465.1 of Coenobita brevimanus. NCBI lineage: Eukaryota > Metazoa > Arthropoda > Malacostraca > Decapoda > Coenobitidae > Coenobita > Coenobita brevimanus. The sequence goes on from NC_136974.1 coordinate 32,742,972, forward strand.
CATCTACCATCAAATATCTTCATTCTGTTTTAATTAGACTAACCACGACACGACATGACGATGATAAATGGAACTATGTGAATGATTATGAAGGCTTTCAGTATCGTGATGCAACACTGCTTAATAGCAACTACGCAGGTAAAAGTTAGTCATTTTTACTTCCAAAGGTCACAGTCAGTGCACAATAAGTATGGTGTAAGACTTCACTGATGTAGCATTAAAACACACACACACACACACACACACACACACACACACACACACACACACAATGTTCCCTATACTGGGTAGATGCGGCAACTGACACGAACGGAAATCAATACTGTCTAATAATCCAAAAATATGTTAATTAATACAGTACAGTTGCATTTCTTTTTTTTTTTTTCTTTTTTTTACTAAGACGCCCTTTCCTTAAAGGAAACAAATTACGCTAATGGACGTACCTGAAGCTTAAACTGAATGTCAAATAAAAATGTTTCGTGTTATATAAGTGTTAACACCACAATAACTAAAATAACTAAATATTACATCGCTACTCCTTTCGCTAGTACAGCAGCATTTTTTTTCCGACGAAAAGAGGAAAGAAAAACAAATTTTATAATATATATATTCCATGCACCACATTACACGTGTCAGAGGAAAATATAGTTCATTCACTTTAACTTGGCCAAAATTGTTATCCTTCTGCAGTTTATTTCACGTGGCTCAGTGACAGAAAAAGACAATACTATGGCTCTATATCCCTTTTGAGGAAATTCTTCGTGACTAGAATCACATTTTAGTGTTAACCTATTGTTATACCTGAGCATTCGAGACGGAGGGATGGCAATTTTAGGCCATGGAAAAGTGAACATAGTGAAGATATGGCAGGTGGGTAGACAAATAAGACGGATTAAAAAAATAACTAAAGGCGCCCCTCCCCAGGGTGGAATCACACCAGCCGCAAGCCGGTACATATCTAACGCGGCTCGGAGATTTTTCATCCCTACTAAACACATGTAAAAATTTTTGATGATATCTTGGGCGGTTGCGAAGTTATCGCTCTAACAGACACACAGACCTTGACCTACTTTCACCAATTTAGAACTTGTGATCGTTTCTCTCTCTCTCTCTCTCTCTCTCTCTCTCTCTCTCTCTCTGTTACACACCTGTAAAATTTTGTGATGATATCTCGAGCTGCTGCGAAGTTATCGTGCAACCAGACACACACACACACACACGAACGGACAAACTGAAAATAATTCCAAATTCTCTATCGCCGTCGGAAAAACTAAGCTACCAAAGTGAAGGATGGCAATTTTAGACCCAGGTAAGGTGAGAGAAGTACAGAAATAACGATGAGTCGATTAAAAAAAAATAAAATAAAATAAAAAGCTCAGATATCAAAGTGACAAATAAAGACAGCTCCCAAAATAGCCCCAGAGACGAACTTTCTCTGCCGAAGTCTAATGTTATCATGTAAACAAACTAGCAATTTTAAAACACTTACCTCTCCAAACTTGCTCTCTTTTTTCTTTTCTTTTTCTCCCTCTCTCTCGCTTTCTCTCTTGTCTTCTCTCCCTCTCCCTCCCCGCCTGTTGAAGAAAAACCGGGTAAAAAAATTAAAATTCTCTCTCTCTCTCTCTCTCGACCCAAAGATAAAAATATATAAAAATTCCCCCCTCTCCCTCCCTCTCTCTCTCTCTCTCACAATCCAAAGATAAAAAAATATAAAAAATTCACCCTCCCTCTCTCTCTCTCTCTCTCTCTCTCTCTCTCTCTCTCTCTCTCTCTCTCTCTCTCTCTCTCTCAAAAATAGGAGGCAAAAATCAGAGTGCGGCCTTAAGAGGAGAATTCCCTGGGGAGGGTCGAGAATAATGACTTTTAAGGACACAAACTTCCTTGCAAAATTTTGAAAGGAGGGGACGGAGGAAAGAAAAAATGGAGAGAGAGAGAGAGAGAGAGAGAGAATATCAGATGACCCGAACTGAACACAATATTCCTGGCGTGGGGTTACAATAATACAAGACTACATTTTTTCATCTATTTTTCTCAACTGATTTCGAAAGACCTACCCGACGAATCCATTTCCTGATTTTCATAACAACATACGTGCAATTTATGTTTCGTTATCCTTGTTTTTCCTTTACATTTTCAAGCTGAGCATTCCTACCCCCTTTTTACTCTTAGCCAAAATCTCCCATCTCTCTATCTTCTATGCTAGACTGGATCAAGAGATTAACACTAAAATAGGATGCTAATCTACAAATGCTATGTTAAAGATACAGAGCCGTAGCATTGTCTTTTTCTGCCACTGCCATGCATGAAAAAACTGCAAAATGATAAAAATCTGGGCCAAGTTAAAGTGGTGTAATTGTTGTTGTTTTTTTATCTCGCTAAAAATGTCACTTTGCATTTTTCAAGACTATATTTCACTTCCCAAACATGGACACAATTTTTAAATATTTTACAGATCTCTCTAAATATACGTAAAGCTACAGGTATATAATAATGTATCTGGCTTTATTACGATACTAACTATAGCAGAAATAACCTACTTTTTTTTCTATTTCTACATCACATTTTTCCTCACTGTCATTTATACAAACCAGACATAAAATAAGAATAAATACTGATCCTTGTGCTACTCCACTGTATAATATATTTAATATTTTTTTTTTCGTTTACTGCGTATTTTTGCTTACACTGTGGAGGTGAAGGAGCTTACCATCCACTCATCCAATTTAGTAATGCCTTCACATGACTCTACATTGAATGGCAATACTGTACAAAGGTTTAGAAGTCATTTACTATGCTAGGAGGTGACCATATAACAAAATGACGCACGGTGGCTCAGTGGGTTATGGCGCTCCAATACTGTGGGTCCCCTAAGTTTTTCCATCTGAGGAATGGTTGGCGACTATTGCTCACAAAATGCCGCTTAGGGGCGAGTGAGGCTGGTCACCTTCGCCTTAAATACTGGCACTGAGTATTCTAGTCACCATACGCTCCTAATGCGACAAAGAAAGACTGGACGATAGAAAGAGATAGATAAATATAGATAGAGAGAATGGATCCAAAGATGATAAGACAGGTAGATGCACAGGTAAATGAACAGACAAAATAGATAGATATAGATGGACAAACTGATAGACAGATAGAGAGACAGACAGGCAGACAGATATACAACATTAATAAATGTACACACAGACATAAAGACACACACAGACAGATAGACAGATAGGCTGAATGACTACCTTAAGCACTTCACAATTATCTCTTCTATTTAAGACCTTATTTGAAACTTATATTTACACAAACATTAACACAGATAAACATGACAGTATAACAATCAATAGCATGAAAAGCTGAAAGGAGGATGGATGAATGATGGGGAGGGAAAGGAAGGGAGATAAGAATGAAAAGAGACAGAGAGAGATAAAGATAAAAGAGAGCTAAATAAAGAGTAGAGAAAATGAGTAGGAGACAGAAAGAGGGAAAAGAGGAAGGGGGAAAAGGGACGAAAAATGTAAGAGGGAAGAAGATGAAGAAGAGGTGATGAGAAGGATTCAAACGAGGAAGGAAAAAATAATGAAAGAGAGAGAGAGAGAGAGAGAGAGAGAGAGAGAGAGAGAGAGAGAGAGAGAGAGAGAGAGAGAGAAGCAAACTTTAAGGGGACGGATGAAAAGACAGAGAAGGAGAAAGGAAACTTTAAAGAAAAAAAAAGTTTGAGAGCAAACTCTCGTGTCTAAATAAAAGAGAAAGAGAGAGAGAGAGAGAGAGAGAGAGAGAGAGAGAGAGAGAGAGAGAGAGAGAGAGAGAGAGAGAGAGAGAGAAAGGAAAAATTATGCAAATTAGTGGGGGAGAAGTAATGAGGAGAAAATTGGAACAAGAGGCCGTGAAGAAAAGAGGAAAATGAGATGAAGAAAAAAAACAAGAGGAAAATAACAAAAGGAAAGAGAGAGAGAGAGAGAGTAAACAAAGGAGGAAGATACTGAGAAACAGAAGACAAATGAAAATTGAGAAAACAGAAAAATAAACAGGAAAAACGGAGAAACTAATTAGAGAGAGAAAAATAGGGGGGGGGAATGGAGTGGAGTGGAGAGGGAGCAGAAGTGGAGGAGCTGGAATGGAATGAAGAAGGAGTGGAACAGAATGGAAAGGAAGCAGAGAGGAAGTGAAGCGGAGGAGTGGAGAGGGAGTGGAAGAGTGGTGGAGAGGGAGTGGAAGAGTGGGAGTGGAGTAGTGGAAGAGTGGGAGTGGAGGAGTGGAGAGGGAGCGGAAGAGTGGGAGTGGAGGAGTGGAGTAAAAATGCTCAGTATGCTAATAGTTCCCTCGCTCCTCCACACTCCGCCTCCTTCAGGTAATTAACTTTTTGCCCATCCCCCGCGCTTCCTTCTGTGTGTGTGTGTGTGTGTGTGTGTGTGTGTGTGTGTGTGTGTGTGTGTGTGTGTGTGTGTGTGTGTGTGTGTGTGTCTTGGTGGCTCTGTCCTTGGTTCGTCTCAGGCTCCTCTGTCCCTGTCTGTCATTCTAGATCCCCTGTCCTTGTGTGTGTGTGTGTGTGTGTGTGTGTGTGTGTGTGTGTGTGTGTGTGTGTGTGTGTGTGTCTCTCTCTCTCTCTCTCTCTCTTTCTCTCTCTCTCTTCCTTGCCTTCAGTTCTTGTACCTCGACTGTTTCTGTGATCCTGCCGACCTCATAAAAAATGTTGACTCTCTCTCTCTCTCTCTCTCTCTCCTTCTGTGTGTGTGTGTGTGTGTGTGTGTGTGTGTGTGTGTGTGTGTGTGTGTGTGTGTGTGTGTGTGTGTGTGTGTGTGTGTGTGTGTGTGTGTGTGTGTGTGTGTGTGTGTGTGTGTGATTTCCACAGGCACAAAAATAAACCCATCACATCATAAACATACACAACAGAAAAAGTCACTGCACAAAAATACTAAAAATAAAACCTGATACATAGACTCCATTAATTTCCTTTTAAATAATTAAAAAAAAAGCACTGACCAGCAACTCTGTTTTGCAATACACGTTGCAAATATAACCTTTCTTGCAACCTGGACCCTGCAACTTAATCTCAGCTGAATAAAATCGTCTTGAAATAGGTGAGAGTACCAGAGTTATTCCAACCAAGAGAGGGTCAATGGTATCAGTATTCGCACCCAGTTTCCTATAGCTCACTTTTATCTATATACAGGTACACCCTTCAATTAATTCACCTGGGATTGGCTCCACCTGTACAAATTGGTCCGGAGTTAAGTGGAAAGGAGTTGTCCCGACTTTGAAAGGGTTGAAGGCACCAATTTCAACACTCCGGCTCCTATAGCCCACTTTCAGATCAATACAATTGTCTTGAAGTAATAGAAAGACAGGCTGAAGATTTTTTTTCCTTTTTAATTCCTGGTTTCTAATTTTCATCGTATTTTATTTGTCACATTGTTGGAGGATTCTTTAAATAATTCCTTCTCTCTCTCTTTCTCTCTCTCTCTCTCCAATATTCCTCCTCTTTCCTCTCCTTGCTCTTGATTTTCTCTTTACCTTATTCTCTCAATTTCCTCTTTTCTCTCTCCAACTACTTCCATTTCTCCTGTTTCTGTCGTCCACCACTTCCCTCCTTTTCTCTCTCTTTCACCTACTTTCTCCCTCTTCTCACCCCTTCCCTCCCCTTCTTCTTCCTTCCATTCCTCTTTCCCTCCCACTCATTTCTTTCTCCCTCTTCACCCGACCTCTCCCCCCTCCTCCTCCCTTCTCCTCTCTCCCCCTCAATCCTCTCCTTCCTTCAATTTCTTTTTTCCTCCAACTCTCTTCCTTGCCCCGTCCTCTCCATCCCCTTTATCTCTCTCCCCCCCTGCCTCCCTCCCTCTCCTCCTCCCTCTCATACCCCCTCCCTCCTTCCTCTCTTCTCTCCCTCTCTCTTCTCTCCAGTCTACCTCTCCCTCTCTCCATTAGCCTTCCATTAACCTTTCAGAGTCGCCTGCCCATGGTCCCTTCATCTCTCCTTTTATTTCTTTTACCTCTCTCTCTCTCTCTCTCTCTCTCTCTCTCTCTTTCTTTCCGATTTTTAATGATTTTTCAATAAATTCAATACAAGTTTGCTTTTATGCTCTGTGCTCTGTTTATCATCACTGTCGTCATCATCATCATCATCATCAACACCGTCGTCATCATCATCATCATCACCATTACCAACGCCACCACCACCATCACTACTATTATCATCATCATCGCTACCACTGCCACAACACCACCGCCATCATCACAAAACCACCACCACCACCACCGTATTTCACACACACACACACACACACACACACACACACACACACACACACACACACACACACACACACGGGTTGGCAGATATCGCAAATAAGACCACGAATGCACAAAACAAACTCTTATCCACCAAAACAAGCAACACAATTTTTCAACTCCACAGGTCAAACGATCCAAGCAAAACTGTCTTTCATAATACTTGTGAGACTTAAGACATTTTCCTTAAGACTGTCAGGTGGACTTAGACTTTCTCCTTAAGACGTTCAGGTAAAAATAGGCGTGCAACCTTAGTCATGTGCATCTCAGAAGACTAAAGATTTCTCCTCGTTCTGTCTATTACCTTGTTCTCTCTCCCTCCCTTCATCCACCGTCTCTCTCTCTTCTTAATTCTCTTTTTCTGCTTCTCTCTCTCTCTCTCTCTCTACCTCCTCTCCTTCTCCTGTTCCTCTTCTCCTTCCCTATATCATCTATGTCTCTTCTTATTTCTCTTTGTCTCTCTCCCACTTTTTTTCTTTTCTCTATCCCCTCCTTCTCCCTGTATAGCTCCTCTGTTTCTCTCCTCTTCAATTTCTCCCTCATGGATTTCTCTCCATTTCTCCTATTTCTTCTTTCCTCCTCCTCCTCTTCTTTAATCTCTCCTCCTATTTCACTATTCTGCTTCTCTCTCTCTTCCCCTCCTCTCCTTCTCTCTCACTTCTCTCCATCTTTCCCATTTCTCTCTCTCTTATCACTCCTCATCTCTTCTTTCTTCCTATTCCTCTAGTCTTTTTTTCCCCTCCCATCCACTCCTCTCTTCTTTCATTCTCTTCTTCTCTCCTCTTCTTCTCTTTCTCTTCTTCTCTCCTCTTCCTCTCTTCTCCTCTCTTCTCTTCATCTCTCCCATTCTCTTATTTCCTCACTGCCGTACTCTTTATCTTCTTTATCCCTTCCTTTCACACCCCTCTTCTCTTCCCCCCCCCTCTCTCTCTCTCCTATTTCTCTCTGCTCCTCCTCTCTTTCCCTCTGGCTATTAAATCCAAACTCAGCTTCCATGGATCCTTACTTACCTAATGGTCTCTCTCTCTCTCTCTCTCTCTCTCTCTCTCTCATTTTCTCCCTCATCTCTTTCTTGTTCTTCCCTACCTCCTTATTTAATTTCTATTTACCCCTCGTATCTATTTCTCTTCTTCTCTCCTCTCTTCCTCTTTATTCTATCCTTCTATTCCTTTCCTTTCTTCCTCCTCTTCTTCTCTACCTTCTCATAATTTTTCTATCACCTTAATTTTCTTTTACCCTCTCTATCTATCCCTCCTCTCTTCCTCTCCTCTCCAATTTTCCTTGTCTTCTTCTCTCGTCCTTACAATCCCCTCCTCTCTATACAGTGTCCCAGCTCTATCCTCTCTCTCTCTCTCTCTCTCTACCTACCTACCTACCTATCAGTCTATCTCTCTGTCTGCCTTTCCACCTATCCATCTATCTATTTACCAATCTGTGTGGTTAAACGGGTGCTGTATGTCTGCCGTAATGGGGGAGGAGTGCAAGCGGTGTGTTCGAAAGTATACTGAAAAGAATACTAGGGGAAGATTGAGAGAGAGAGAGAGAGAGAGAGAGAGAGAGAGAGATTTTTACATCCATCAAGTCATCCACATACTCATATATTCACCTACCTACCTACTTAACAACATGCCTACCTACCGTACCTACCTATCTATGTACCTACCAATGCCTACTTACCGTACCTACCTACCTACCTACTTTTCCTCCATATTCCCTCCAATTTTTCCTCCTCCTAACCCCCCTTCTTCCATTATCCTCTTAAATTTACCCCTAATGCACCTTCTTATTCTCCTCCCCGTTCTCTCTCTCTCTCTCTTTCTCTCTCTCTCTCTCTCTTTCTCTCTCTCTCTCTCTCATCTTCCCTTCCCCTCTTCCCTCGTTCACCACTATGTTTTACGCCTCGTCTCTCTTTCTAATGCTTCACTTCATCCCTCTTCTTCCTTCCCTACTCTTTTCTTCTCTTTTTCACTTTCTCTTCTTTACTCCTGTCTCTCTCTTTCTCTGTCCCATTTCCGGTCGGTCTCCTCTCTTCTCTCAGTTTTCTGTATCATCCTTCTTCCCTTCGCATTTTTTTCTGTTTTATTATTTCTCTCTCTCTCTCTCTCTCTCTCTCTCTCTCTCTCTCTCTATCCATCCACTATCCCCCCCTTCTCTTACCTTAATATACTAATTTTTTACCTCATCAGCTCCTCCCCCCCCACCACCTCCCATCCCTTCCCATAACCCTCCCTTTCCTTTCCTTCCCATCCATGCACCCTTTCCCCCTCCCTCTCCCCTCCTGCTTCCCTCTTCCACCCCCTCCCTCCCGCATCCAGCCTTTCTCCTATCCCTCCTTCTTCCTTCCTTCACCTCCTTTCACCCTCCCTTCCTTTCTTTTCCCCTACCTCTCCCTCTTCCTTTCTTCCACCCTTCTCCCCTTCCTCTCCTCTTCCCTTCTTCCTCCCTTCCTCTTTCCCCACCCCTCCCTCTCACTGCCTTCTCCTCCTACGTTCCTCCTCTCTTCCTCTCCTGCCTCTCTCTTCTCCCCTCTCTCCTTCTATCTTCCTCTTTCCTCTTTAATATCCCTCCCTTTTCATTTCGTCCACTATTTTTCCCTCCATCTCTTGCCTCTCTCCTCATCTCCTTCCCCCCCTACACCCTCTCCCTCTCCTGACTCTCTCCTCTTCTCCTTGCCCCCTTACACTCTCCTGACTCTCTCCTCTTCTCCCCCCCCCTCTCTCTCCCTTTCCTGACTCTCTCCTCTACTCCCCCCCCCTTTCTCTCTTTCTTGACTCTCCTTTTCTACCTCCCTCTCTCCCTTTCTTGACTCTCTCCTCCTCTACCTCCCTCACTCCCTCTCTTGACTTTCTCCTCTTCCTCCCCTCCCCCCATCTCTCTCCCCCTCCTCCCCCACCCTTCCCTATTTGCTCGAACAATATTGTCAACCATATATTATACAGAGGCCTTCTTGGAAAATTCTAATGAACTTCCTTATTTTTCCCTTCATTATTTCTCCTTTCTTCCCTTACCCCCCCCCCACTCCCTCTCTCCTTTCCTCCAGCATTTTTCCTCTTTCTCCAGTACCGTTTTTTGTCTCCTTCCCTCCTTTACTTTCATGTGCTCCGATACTCTCTTCCTCTCTTCATGCCACTCGTCCCCAATTTGCTTCTCTCTCTCTCTCTCTCTCTCTCTCTCTCTCTCTCCTCCTCTTCGTTTTCCTTGTTCCTGCATTCTCCCCCTCCACTCCAATCCTTTCCCTTCCTATCTCACTCTCCTTCCTTCCTTCTCTCACCACCCCTCTCTTCCTTCTTCATTGTCTCTCAGTCTCTCCCTCCATCTCTTTCCCTCAAGCCCTCTATTGCTCCTTTGCTCTTCCTCTTTTTCGCCTTCCGTCTCTTCCTTTTCTTTCTCCCAATCACATTTTTCCCTCCCCCTTCTGTGCTTTCATCCCTCCTTTCTCCTTTTACCTCCTCCCCTCCCAACCCCCCGTCCACTTCCATCACTCTCCCTTTTCCTTCCACCTCCTTCAAACCTCTTTTCCAATATTTCATCTGCACCCACTACCCTCCTCTCCCTTCTCTCCTCTCTTCCCCTCCCCTCATTCCTCTCTTCTCTTCTCCTCCCCTCTTTCCTCTGTATCCCCTCTTTCCTCTTCTTCCCCTCTTTCCTACCCCTTCCCCTCCTTCCTCTCTCCTCCCCTCCTCTCCCTTCCCCTCCCCTCCCCCTCGGTCAATGGCCATTCAGTTCTGGGACAAAACCAAAAGAAGCAACACTGAAAAGACCAAGTTTATTATACAGACTTTTAATTCCAAACACTTTTTTTTTTTTTCTTTACTATTTTTTTGGCCGAATATATTTGCCCTGTTTATGCTGACTTTCTTTTTTTTTTTTTATCCCGCGACCCCTCACCCGACTCTCTCTCTCTCTCTCTCTCTCTTTCTAGCAGTATGTATGTGTACCCTTCCTCTCTCTCTCTCTCTAGCAGTATGTATGTATGTGTACCCTTCCTCTCTCTTTCTTTCTCTACCAGTATGTATGTATGAGTACCCTTCCTCTCTCTCTCTCTCTCTCACACACACACACACACACACACACACACACACACACACACAAACCCACTATCTCCCTCTTATTTCACCCGCACATTTCACCCTTAATAATCTACTTCATCTTAGTTCATAATCACAGCCAAAAATTCGCCCATAAAGAGTGTCATTACGCCGGAAAATGAGAGAGAGAGAGAGAATGGGGGTACTGTGAGCGGAAGGAAGGGGAGGAATAAAGAAAAGAATGAAGGAGTGAAGGAAGGAAGGAGAGGAAGAGGAAATCCAGAGAAGGAAAGAAGTAGGAGATAAAAGGAAGGAAAGGAGGAGGAGACGCATAAAAAGAAGAGAATAAAGCAGAGGAAAAATGAAGAGATAAGGACAGGGGAGAAAATGAGAGGAGGGAACGAAGAAAGGGAGGGAGGGAGGGGTGCGAAAAACAGGAGAAACAAGAAATGAAAATGATGAAGCAAAGATGAATGGAAGGAAAAGATGATGGAAGAAGTGGGAGGGAGAGAGGGAGAGGGATAGAATGAGACAGAGGAGAGAGATGAGGTGAGGCAGCGAAGAGGGGAAAGGAATAGAGTGAGGGACACGGAGATGGGAAAGAGAGGAGCGAGGAGGGAGCAGGAAGAGTGATACACGAAGAAGAAAGTGTGAACCCAAGACAATGAGAAAGATATGGGATGGAGGAACAGGAAGGATGAAAGGGATAGGGGGAGTAGCGGATCATGGAAAGGGGTTATGGAAGATCAAGGAAAGGGTGAGAAGGGCAAAGGGGACAGAAGAGGGGAGGAAAAGGGGAGAAGAGATGGTGGGAGTGAGTTTGAAAAATGGGAGAGGGGAAAGGAATAGCAGAGAAGACAATGGAAGGGAACGATATGAAGGCGGGGAGGGGGCTCGAAAAGATGGGAGGGAAAAACTGTGAAGGGAAGAGAAGGTGCGGACAAAGAGGGGGGGGGGGAAGAGAGTAGGGAACAAACAAGGAGAGAAGAGGGGAAGAAGGGGACACAGAGAAGAGGGGAGGAGGAGGAGGTAAGAGATGAAAACGGGGGTAGCTGGGGAGGGGAAGAGAGGCAATGAACAAACAGGGAGAGAAGAGGGGATAAAGAGAGACGCAGGGGAGGGGAGAGGAGGGGAGGGGTGAGGGGGAGACAGGCGAGGGAAGGTGAGGGGGAGGGGGTGAGAGATGAAAGGGGGGGGGGAGCTGTTGACCTACGGCGAGTAAATGAGAAAGAATTTGTGTAAAAAACTTTGGTCCATTAAGCGGCAGTAACTAAAGGGAATGACCTGCAGGATAAAGCACAGTCTTGTCGCTGCTGCACCAGGGGCCGGGACAGAGTTCAGAGGCTCTATGACGCAATCTAAGCTCTATAAAATTCTCTGGTGTTTACTGGGACAGAGAAAATGCTAGAGTTATCCCTATTATGTGAGAGATACAGCAGTCTCTTCGCTCTAGCAAGGTTGATGGTAAAGCTATAGTTTTATATATATATATATATATATATAATCTATCACAGCTCGGTGTTAAGGAAAATTTTGTATATAAATTTTTCAGGGATCATATCATCGTCTGTTGTTAGCTGGAATATAAAACGCTAGAGTTGTCCTGATCATTAGAGTGTTAAAAACTCTAACTTGAGATTTACTCGTACCAGGGGCGATAGCAGAGTCCATGGGTTACAGATAGAGAATTTTTGTACCAGAGTTTTCGTCTACATTAATACTTCTCCCTCTGTGATGTATTACTTTCACTCTTGATACCGGTACTGACAAATTAAGGACAATTTTGGATGGCAAACTAATATTATGTGAAAAGGTATTAACGAAGACCAGCACATTTAATACCGACATCTAGAAATTTCTCTCCTGAACTAAATTAATCCCGATACAACAGGTGTAAAGAAAATAAAAAAGGAAAAAAAAAACATGAAAATCGTGGTGAACGTGGATAAAACAAATCCTTATCGCTTTAGAAGGACGGGTGGCAGAGTTAATGGATTGCATATGAGAATTTTCTACCAAAATTTCTGTTAGTATGACTTAAGATGGAGTTGGTGTGACAAGTACGATTTTGACCAAGGAGTTGTACAGATTTGTCACTGTCTTACTTTTTATTATTATTTTTCTTTTTTTTTTGTAAATCAATGCTGTTGTTAAGCGCTTAAGGGATATTTCTTTCGCCCTCCCCCCCGTCTCTCTCTTTCTCTCTCTCTCACACACACACACACAAAAGGGAGTGACGACTAATCTGTTGTTGGCTAAATGTTAATACACCAAACCATCTCTCCCTCCCTCCCTCCCTCTCTCTCTCTTTCAACAATTGTCTCCTCTACTGCCACCACTAATAACAGGTTTGTGTGTAACTCCCTCCTCTACCACTGGCAAAGTGGATGATGGGAGAATAAGAGAGACTGTAATTTTCACTTCATTGTTTCAAGTATTCACAGTGGGTCCTCTCTTGTAACTAAAACCTTTGTGTTATTGGTTTCTATACATACCGCTTTCTTCTTTCTCTCCCTAGACTCCTCCGTGTTAGATAGATAAATAGATAGATAGATACATACAAACAGACAGACAGATAGATATGTAATACATCGAACTACTACAGATACGAAATTATCAATGGATGGATGGATCGATGGATGGATGGATAGATTAATAGGTAGGTAGGTAGGTAGTAGGTAGGTATGTGGGTAGGTAGGTAGGCAGACAGACAGATATACATGTAGAGATAAAAAACAGATACGGAAGAACAGACAGAGCAAGAAGGTATAAAAAAAAAAACTGACTAATAGATGGATCGACAAACATACATAAATATACAAATGAAAAATATCTTTAAGGACCAAAACAAACTCAAGACAAAGATACACGGATGCACACACATACACCCACATATAAACGTGTCATTTGGATGGATAGAGGGAAAGATAGCTAAAATAAAGATGGCTAGATACGCAGACATATAGATAAATGAACAAACAGAAAGACAGACAGACAGATTCACACAGCCTACGCCCTGACAGCGAATTTCACGATTACCCTCAATTCTGCAGATTGATAGATAGATACGGATAGATACAGAGCACCGAGAATGCAAGTGGAAGGGACGAATTGACAGATACATACAAAAATAGCCAGGAAGACAGATATAAAGACAGAGATAGATAAATGAAAAAAAGAGACAGACACTGATCCTCACATTCAAATCCAAATTGATGGATGAACAGATGGAACAAAAAACAAGAAGAATAGATAAGCTAATGCAAGCGGATAGATACATACAGATCCAGAATAACAGACAGACGCATAAATACTTCACGACACACACACACACACACACACACACACACACACACACACACACACACACACACACACACACACAGAATCCGAACAGTGAATTCTGGGAGCAACCAGTGTTCCTCAGGGACATCCCCAATCCTACTGAAATTCTAATGTCAAGCAGGGAATGAAGGGGGAGGCCAAGGGGACAAGGAGAAGGGAGGTGGAGGGGGTGATGATGTGATGGGTGGGAAGGGACTATGCTAGAATGTGGTAGGGAGAGGTGTTGTGGTGAATGGAAGGGGATTTTGGTAGAATGTGGTAGGAAGTGTTGTGGTGGGTGGAAGGGGACTGTGGTAGAATATGGTAGGGAGAGATGCTGTGGAGAGAGGATAGGGACTTTGGTAGATATGGTAGGGAGAAGTGTTGTGGTTGGGGAAAGGGGACTCTGGTAGAATGTAGTAAGGTGTTGTGGTGACGGGATGGGGATTGTGGTAGATGTATTTGGGTGATGTGTTGTAGTGGGTGATTTGTGTGGTAGGGGGCTTGTGGTATGATGTAGTGAGAGGAGGAGGATTGTGGCAGAATGTGGTAAGGAGAGGAGTTGTGTTGGGAAGCTGGTGTGGTAGGGGACTTGTGGTATGGGTCTGTTTTGGTTATTGAGGAAGGCATAACCAAGTGAACAGTGTGGTAGTAAAGTTATCGTGGTAGGAAATCGGTTGTGTTATACTGGTTATTTTGTGTTATTTATGGTGTGGTACGTGTTATTCTAGTGTTGCAGGAATTTGTGTTGTGTTATTTTGGTATGGTACGTATTATTCTAGTGTGGTAGGAATTGGTTTTGTGTTATTCTAGTGTGGTAGGAATTGGTTTTGTGTTATTCTAGTGTGGTAGGAATTGGTTTTGTGTTATTCTAGTGTGGTAGGAATTGGTTTTGTGTTATTCTAGTGTGGTAGGAATTGGTTTTGTGTTATTCTAGTGTGGTAGGAATTGGTTTTGTGTTATTCTGGTACGTGTTGTTCTACTGTGGTAGGAATTGGTTTTGTGTTATTTTGGTGCGGTGGCGCAGTGTAAGGGTGATGAATCCTGCAGAAGGGCGGGAATGATCTAGTGCGAGGGAAACATGTTGCCCTGAATAAGCCAGTCGCACACCCTCGTCCCACCGCCCCCTCGCCCCACCCCACCCTACCCTGCTCTCGTCCCCCCATTCCCGCCCTCTCACCCCGACTACGATGAAATATGGACAACTACAGACGAAGACAAGAAGACTGGGTTTAGGCTGAGGGATGATAGGCATATAAAAAGACAGACAGGGATTAGATTTAGTTCGATGGATTGATGGAAATACAGACGAAGATAGTAAGATAGATTTAAGCTACAAGAAAGATAGAAGTACGTTAGAGGAAGGAACGAAAGAGGTAAATATGACACAGACGATGATATGAAAAACTACGTAGACGGACGAAAAAGAAAAAAGAAAACATAGGCAAAAACTCAAAGAAATAGATGAAGGTACACTTTTTTTTTTTTTAAATGAACAGTAGTATATGCATGCAAGAGTAGATGTGAAGATGGTAAATCAATGACAAAAATCGATATAAAAAATGAGAATAACAAAACACAGATATATATTTCAAGAACAGAAGGCAGAGGCACGTTAAACAAAAGTGAAGAGAGTAAAGAATATGTGATACCAGACGCGGAGAGAGAGGATGAGTCTGAGTCAGGGATGAGTGATTAATCTGGTGAGTGGATGGAACAGACTAGCGGGCATGGGATCACCGTGGAAAAAATGGTGGGGGAAGCCTTTGTTCGCCGTGGAGTGACATGGGGAGAGGACGGCAATTATGATGATGATGATGATGATGCAGATTAACCAAAGAGTATTATGTTGGTGGAAGTGATACTGATGATGAATGTGATTGTGACTGTGACGGTGATTAAGATGATGATGATGATTATGATGATGACGATGACAGTGAAGTTGATAATGATGATGATGATGGTGGGGGAGATAAGACGATGACAATGATGATAATAATCATGAAACTGACGATAATGATGATGGTGACGATGACGATGACGAAAATGACGACGAAGTTGCTAATAATGATGATGACGATGGTGGTGATGATAATGACGATGATACTGAAGATGATAATGATGATGAGGAAGTTGCTAATGATGATGATGATGCTAACGATCCCCAGGTAATTAAAGATGAGGTGAACAAGGCAACAGCAGCAGTTAAAGAGCCTTAGGGTTATTGTCAGGGATTGAGGAGGAAGGACTGAACTGCTCAACATAAATAATTAACTGTGTGTGTGTGTGTGTGTGTGTGTGTGTGTGTGTGTGTGTGTGTTACCTGGGAGAGAATACCTGATCTGTCCTGACCTTGTAATGGTTAAATACGGTACAAAAATAAGGACAGATCAACGATAAAATTGTTAGCTGCAGCACTCATTAACCCCTGAGAGAGAGAGAGAGAGAGAGAGAGAGAGAGAGAGAGAGAGAGAGAGAGAGAGAGAGAGAGAGAGAGAGAGAGAGAGAGAGAGAGAAATACACCAAAAACACACCCAGTAAACACACAATACACACTAAAAACTAAACATTCCCTGCCTCCCTGGCCTCCAATAATAATATAAACATTAATACACAGACTCTGCATCCATCATTTACATACAAACACAAAATATTTCAGTTTCCCCCCAAATATTTATATGCAGGGCTTGTATCAAACGCGTTGTGTGTGTGTGTGTGTGTGTGTGTGTTTGTGTGTGTGTGTGTGTGTGTCCTCTCTCTCTCTATTTCATTTACCCTAAGAGCACCGCAGTTCTCAGTAGTAAATTTTATATAATGAAATGAACCCCTCTCAGACGGCAATACATCTCTCTCTCTCTCTCTCTCTCCCTCTCTCTCTCTCTCTCTCTCTCCTGCAAATCTGAGAACCAATACCCTGCGGACTAATAAGAGAACGCACATACTTTGCTGAATTATTTTACTGAACATAAAACTAAGGCAGAAGTAAAAACAACCTAATAGAGGATAGATATAGATAGATAGATAGATAGACAGATAGACAGACAGACAGACAGACAGATAGATAGATAGACAGCACATAGGAAGCACTAACCTACACCTCAAGGAAGTATAACAACAAATATCCAGAAACTCTAAGCAATAACTACACCAGACTGGGTATACCGAGTGCTACTGTAAACCCAATAATACCTGCGGGTGGTATTAACAGTGTATGCCTTTATAGCACACAGAATTAATATGTTACCAGACGTGGCTCTAGCTCTTCAGTGACGGTGAGTTTTTTCCATTGTTTATTTTTAACCACTTCCATGATTACGGATTATAGAATGGAAAAAAAAAAAAACTCCGGGAGGTATTCTCGTCGATTTCGGAAGCTCCCTAACGCCTCTTACTAAGCGATTTATTACTTTTTTTTGCATGGACGCGGGAACCAAAGGCCAGAAGCCCGCAAGAATGTTCCCTAAAAAAAAAAAAAAAAAAAAAAAAAAAAAAGATACCAGAGAGCTTATTACACCCTACTGGCCTCTTCTGCGTTACACAAATCCTTCTAACATCATCATACTCTGTATAGATAACACACAAGGATATTAACCAGCCATATTCACAAATAGGTCGCAAAGGATGAGGCGTTTGGAAGCTTCCTTAACCGATGAGAATACGAGTCTCTGTGCCATTTGAGGATGTATATAAATAAAATCATCAGCGGTCGAGCTTTTTACATCTAATGCTTAACTTCAAAAACCTTAAAAAATAAATAAATAAAAAACGCGTATTTACTGTGTTAGCCTAATCTTTGTAACTTCAGAGAATGAGGGATGCAGTTCAGGGACTTCCTAACAATTTACCGAATACTCTAAACAAAACTGATATTCCTTTGCACGGGAAACTATACAGCCGTCAGAGAGCGCATACCTCCGCCAACGCCTATACCAGACACCTCAGATCACCACCAAAATGTAATCAACTCTTCCTTGACCCGTGATCTACATATCCACAAAATGTCATTAAAATCCAACGATAATTTTTTGAGATAACTTGTCGACAAACAAACAAAACAACTAAGATCACCACAGAAATTCATTC
Source organism: Coenobita brevimanus (assembly GCF_032717465.1). NCBI lineage: Eukaryota > Metazoa > Arthropoda > Malacostraca > Decapoda > Coenobitidae > Coenobita > Coenobita brevimanus. The sequence goes on from NC_136974.1 coordinate 32,760,686, forward strand.
ATACCTTCCTTAGCCCATGACCCACATATCCACAAAAATTCACAGAAATCCATCGATAATTTTTTAAAACATCTTCCTGACAAACAAACATACTGACACACAAACAGCAGTGAATACATAACCACCTCCAACTCCACTGGCGGAGGTAATAAAGTAACAGCAACGAATAAATCCTGGAGAGCTTTAATAACGTGGCAGTAATACGTGGACGTGAGAGCTCTTGGCACAGTTAGACAACGCTCATCAAATTGGTCCTTAACAGAGGAACGAGGCTGTTAGGTGAGGTCACATTCGCCTTGTTTCAACGTGCAATATTACAGTCTTAACTTAATCCATTCACTACACTTATGTCTAGTTTTTATTTTCATTATTTAGTTTTAAACCAACTTTACTTACTCCGTTCAATACATTTAATTATTTATATTTTTTTTGTAATATACCGTCGTCAATCCATTCAACACTTAGCAATATTTTTTTAGTATTATCTCGTCTTTATTTAATCCATTCAGCGCATTCATTTTCTAATTAGTATTCCTTTAGTATCATTCCGTCTTTAATTCATTCAGCATACTTATTTTTCATTTTTACTTTCTTGTAGCTCATTCTTGCTACTCCCAGACGATTTTATTCAGCTCAAGGAAGACCTCAGGGGGTTATGAAGGGCTATTCCTAAACCCTCCACTGAGAAAAATCTCTCCTAAGGCAAACTAAAATCGTCTGAGGCGTACCAATAGTAGTAGTAGTAGTAGTAGTGGTAGTAGTAGCAGTAGTAGTAGTAGTAGTAGTAGTGGTAGTAGTAGCAGTAGTAGTAGTAGTAGTAGTAGTAGTAGTAGTAGCAGTAGTAGTAGTAATAATAATAACAATAATAATAATAAATCATGGCGTTACCGGATGCAGCAATAATTCGTGGACGTGAGGGCTCTTGGCACACCTTAACAAAGATCATTAACCTGGCGCTTACCTGTGCAATGGGGATATTAAATGAAGTTTGGCGTGGCTTGTTTCAAAATAGAATATTACACCATTAAGTTTGGACGTGAAGGTAGAAGTTATTTAAATTCTTTTGTATTTTCATCTAAGTACTGTTGTTCCTTTTTCTATTTTCCTTTTTCTTTTCTTTTCTTTCATGAGGGAGAGTCTTGCGTCGTGTGAAGAAAGGGTTATTTTAAATGAGTCTCTTTTCAAACTCGTATTATCATCTAAGAATTGCTGTTTATTTTCATTTACCTTTACTTTAATATTATTTTTTTTTTTATATGAGGGAAATCCTTGTGACGTGGGAAAGAAAGGTTGTTTTAAGTGTATCTTATTTCACAAAGGAATATTATCACATGACACATCTAGCTAGAAAAACATCTAACTTATCTTTCCACCACACTGACCCATTCTGCGCTTATTTTTCCCTCTATCAAACGATTTAATTCAACAAGGGAGAGCTCACTAACGGGGAGATGAGTTACTGAAAGCCCTGTCGAACCTCTTCAGATCGGTAGGTCTCCCCTAAGCAAAGTTAAAACGTCTGAAGAAAGCTGAATATAAAGTGTCAACGCAGTGAGAAAATTTAATGAGGCGAAATGTGGCTAGCTTCAAAATCATGCATAGTTCAAGATGGATGCAAAAATAAAATATGATCTAATAGAGGATAGATGCATAAACAGATAGATAGACAGAGATAGGTAAATAGATAAATAGACAGAGAGATGGAGAGACATACATGAATATATTTAGACAAGAATAATGGCGAAATTCTCACTGTTAAATATAAGTAGGTATTTTTTCATGAGGCCTTTTTCTGCATATTTATAACCTTCATTATTATGGGTTCAGTTAAGAAGCTCCATCTTTCTTAGTCCCCCCCCCCAATTCCCCCTCTCCCTCCCGTAAGATGATGCTAGGACACTGACCTCCCTCTCTCTCCCTCTCTCTCTCTCTCTCCTACTGTGCCTCTTCCTCCTCTTCTCTTCCGCCTATGTTCTCAAGCTATTTTTTTTTCCCCTAAGTTTCCTTCAACCTCTCATTATTTCTTTCACTCTTCTCTCCTTCAATTCCTCCTTGGTCTCTTTTCTTAATCCGCCTCTCTCATCTCCTCTTTCTTCCTCCACCTCTCTCATCTCCTCTCTCTTCTTGAGCGTCTCTCTCTCTCTCTCTCTCCTTATTCCCATGGTTTTATGTCCCTTAATTTGCCTTTAGTTCTCTGTTTGCTCACTGCAGTCGAACGGGGGCGTTGACCCCTCACTTCCTTAAGCCTTCCTAATCTGTTTTTATGTTCCCTCCCTCCCTCCCTCTCTCTCTCTCTCTCTCTCTCTGTTTATTCTCTTTTCCTGGTTTTCCTTTATCTGTCAATCTCTTTACCTGGATCTCTCTCTCTCTCTCTCTCTCTCTCATTTACGACCCGCAATGGTGCAAATGATGCAGATAAACTTCAAAGACATCCAATCCTCTTTACCAAAATCAGTTCTTCATTTCCAGTCCTCAAATCCTTTATTAATTTTTTTTTCTCCACAGGCTCTCTACTGAACTCTCGAACTTCATATGCTCTCTCTCTCTCTCTCTTTCAACCCATTTCCCAAGCCCCCACTGATCTCCACCTCTCCTACCCCTTTCTCCTTCTAATCCCTTCTGTCTCCTCACCACCTCCTCCATCCCCTTCCCTCTCTCTTCCCCCACCTAACCTCTTCCCTCTACCCCCCCAGACGCCCCTCACACGGTCACCATCAGGGGCCCGGGACAGGTGGAGGAAGGCAGCCCACTCAACCTCACCTGCCACACCTCCGTCAGCAACCCACCTGCGTCTCTAGCCTGGTCTATACAAGGTGAGTAATACCTGGTTTGTCTTCACCTGACGGAACTGAACCACTCTCACACCTTGATTACTGTGTCGTGGTTGCATGGGGTTAGGTAGGCCGTGGTTATGAGGTACGAATAAGTCTCCTTGGTTACTAGTCACACCCTTCGTGGGATTAGAAGAAATGGGCTCATTTATAGTCAGCAAGAGGCGCGTACCTAAAGGAAGAGGGGGAGCAATGGAGGTTAACGCTCTCTCTCTCTCTCTCTCTCTCAAGCTTTGATCTACATTATAGTATCTCTAAACTTTCAAAGAATATTATGAGAAATCTGATGAGACGAATTATAATCTTTAGAAAAAAAAAAAATGTACAACTGGCTCCACTCCTAAGTGACCCACCCAACACTGCTAATGCTGCATCCGTTTGAGGTATAAAGCCATAACCACAACAAGTAAACAAAAATAAATGTTTTTTATTATGTGAACACACACACACACACACACACACACACACACACACATACTGTCGAGTAAGAAAGAGAATAAGAAAAGAAGACTTAGTGAAATACCTAACGACTGGTGAAACAAGTTGCAGTGATGGGTGGGTCACGCAGGAATGGAGCGAACTGCACCTAAATATAAGACAGAGATACGGACTCCTAGACTACGGCTAAGGGATAAGCGCAATGGAATATGCAGCGGGGGAGGGTCGCCGCTGGGGAGACCGCATTTGGGTTCAAGATGTCAGATTTGGCAGTTCGCAATTCTCAGGAACTTGGTATATAAACTGGCCTTCGGAAAAAAAAAAAATGGAGTGTATCTAGGGTAGTTCTTCAATTGTTCGTGTATTTCTAGTATAGCGAAGGTTAGAAGGAATAAATGTTAGATATATTAGTGACTTAAGTTCATATCTCCCATCTCCCTCGACATAAGCCTACGTCCGTGCCCGTGAGTAACGAAGTGAGGGAGAAGGGAGAATGGGAAGGAGGGGGGGATGGAGAGGAGGAGGAAAATTGGAAGAGAAGGAAGGAAGGAGAGAGAGGAGAAAGAAGAAAGGAAGGGAAGGAGGGATGGAGGGAGAGGAGAAAGGAAGGGAAGGAGGGATGGAGGGAGAGGAGAAAGAAGAAAGGAAAGGATGGAGGGAAAGGAGAAAGAAGAAAGGATGGGAAGGAGGGAGGAAGGAGGGAAGAAAGGGAAGGGGGAAGGAAGGAAGGTAGAGATGGGAGGAAGATTGAGAAGAACGGAAGGTAGGAAGGAAGGAAGGTGGGAAGGGGAGTGGAAGGGATGGAGGGAGGAAGGAGGGAAGAAAGGGAGAACGAAAGGAAAGACGGATGGTTGGCATAAGTGAGTGGATGGATGGATGGATGGACAGAAGAGTATGTGCTGGGGGAGGGAAAGGAGGAAGGAGAAAAAGGAAAGAAGGAAGGAAGGGAGAAGGGGAAGGAGAGATGGAAAGAGGAGAGGAAGGAAGGTAGAGAAGGATGTAAGTGAGTGGATGGATGGATGAATAGAAAAGTAAGTAAGGGAGGGAAGGAAAATGGGAGAGGAAGGAGCAACAAAAGAGTGAATGGCTGTATAGGTGAAAGATGGATGGGGAATGAGAGAGTGAGGGAAGAAGGGAGGGACTAGTTCATTTTCAAGCTAATACTCTTTATGGCAACCAGGGACACGATAGGAGCCGAAATATCTGAGTTATTGATGACAGAGCGAATGAGAGTGGGAGGAGGTGTGGGGAGAGAGTGGGTAAAGAGTAAGGGAGTGAAAGCAGAAGCTAGATGAAAATACAAAAATAATGAGCGATAGAGAGTAACAGAAAGTAAGAGTACGAGTGACGAGCTGTAGAAGACAAAAAAGACTATTAAAAAATTAGGATGTGTCTGAGAAAGCAACTGTCAGAGAGGAGAGACAAAATTGAGTAATGAAAAGTAAATAAGTGTAGAAAAACATTACAGTAAAAATATAAAAAACAATAAAATGGGAACGAATAACCATATGAACATCACGGTAGCTTATGTAAGTTTTAAGTACAAGCTTAAAATGCTGAACAGAAACAATAATTATTAGTGAACGTACGGCAGGAAAATAGAAAACCAGCCCACACACACACACACACACACACACACACACACACACACACACACACACACACACACACACACACACACACACAAAAAGGATAACAAAGCAATCAATTTCCGTAAAGCAAATTATGAAAATCCGCACACAAAAATTAAAGCACAAGCAAATATGACCGAAAAAGTATAAAACAAACATCTTACCACGCAAAAAGTCCTCACACACTAACGAGCGATTAAAAAAACTGTAAAAAAAAATGTAATAAGGTTCGGAAAGTGACAAGGGCGGCCACAAAATTAATCATGGCCAAGAACACATAAGCAAGAGAGGGGAAAAAAAGTCTGAAAAAGTTGATAATGTTGGTAATGACAGCCATAATGATGACAGGGAGGCAATAAAACGAAGGGAATGATCATAAATCTAACATAACTGCTGCCATGAAGAAGATGAGAGCGAGAGAACAGCTGCGGTGAAATGGGATGGGTGTGTGTGTGTGTGTGTGTGTGTGTGTGTGTGTGTGTGTGTGTGTGTGTGTGTGTGTGTGTGTGTGACGGGATTCACAACACAAGGAGGTGGAGGAGGACTATATAAAAGAGGCCTAATTTCTTAACCCAAGTAAGCAGGCGTCTTCTACGCTATCATTTCCACTCCCAAGACGGTTTCACTCAGCTTCAAGGGCCTGTATTCTCGTCGGTTAAGGAAGCTCCCTAACACCTCTTCCTCAGCGATTTATTTTTGGATATGGCTGGTAGTATCCTTTTGTGCGTCATGTACAGTATGCAGAGTATGACGATATTGGAAGGCTTTATGCAACACAAAAGAGGATAGTAAGGTGTTATATGCAAAATAATTCGCCGAGGAAAAGGTTTTAGGGAGCTACCTTAACTGACGAGAATACGGGACTTGCATAGATTTCTTAACACTTCTTCCTTAGCGATTTTAAAGCCCCTTCAGCTCAAAGACGCCACTGTATTTCATTCTTGCTCCTTCCAGACGATTATATTCAGATTAACAAAACACCCCAGAAGTCAACGGATTAACGAAAGCCATACCTAAATAAATCTCCCTAAAACTTTCTAAGCTGAATAAAATCGTCTGACAAAAAATAGGCAACAAAAAACGTCCCTGAAGTCAAAGGGGTTACTATTCCATTTTACGCTGGCTATAATAAATCTTTCTAAACATCGACACAGTTTGCACGGGCATTACAAACACGAGGATATTAAGGCACAAGAGGCGGAGTAAATCGTAGTTATGGAGATGAGAGTTAGAGCAGCTGGGGTGAAATGGGTCATGGTGGGTATGTTGAAATGGTGTGGGTGTGTGAGAGAGTCAGGGAGTGAGAGGAAGTCAGGAAGAGAAAGTGACTGGGAGTAAGAGAGTAAGGATGAGAGTGGGAGGCGGGTTGGAGGCTGAAGAGAGAGTAACGGAGTGAGTGGGAGTAAAGCGAGTAAGGGAGAGAAAGTGAGGAGGAGGAGGAGAGGTGTGAGGCTGAAGAGGAGGAGGAGGGAGTGAGAAGTCAGGGAGAGAAGGAGAATGAGTGGAGAGGGAGTGACGGACTGAGGGGGGAGGAGAAGTTGAGCCAATGGGAGCTAGGGGTACGAGAGTGAAGGGGAGGAGAGAAGGGGGAGAGGAGGAGAGGGGATAAGATGGGGGGAAGGGAATGAGAATGAAGGGAAGGAGGGACAGAGTGAACAGTGAGATACAAAGCAAGGAGAAAGAAGGGGCATGAAAACGCATGAGGGAGGTGGGGAAGGAGGGAGATAAGAGGGAATATGCGAGTGAGAGAGAATGGTGGAAGGGGAGAAAGGAGAAGGAGGGAAGAGAAGGGGGAAGGATCAGGTACATGAAGATCATATTTGTGGAGGTGGGAAGGGGAAGCTAATATGGGATTTGGTTGGGATGGGAGGGGAGGGTTTCTGATGGGGAATGGGAGAGGGAACTTATTAACAGTTATGGTTATGGTAATGGGAGTGAGACCTGGGGGTAATGACACAGTGATCCCAGAGAAGTCATTTCCCCTTCATGTCCCTCCCAGTGAAATGACTTGAGAGCCTTCTGAAGTCCTGGATGAGGCTCCTTGATGTTACTTAAGGAACCGTATGGTATTAGAGAGGGGCGCCTTCACGTGGTGGCAGTGATATAACAAGGCCAGCAACACAAACCTCCCTCAGCTACTTCCCTATCCCCGAAAGGAGGAAGGTGGACGGCGGGAAATGGGTAGATTCAGCCTGTGGTCCACCGGGTACAAATTCAGAGAAGCCTGGGGTTGAAGCTAGTACTACTACTACCACTGGGTTTTAGAGGGTTCGTAATACTTCCTCCACTGCGATTTACTCTGAACAGGCTATTACGATTTTTACCTGGATAAGTACTCGACCTCTCTCTTCTTATCTACTGACCTTCATACTAACAACCTTCATACTGTCTTAACTACCCACTTTCACACTATCTCAGTACCTATACAGTAGCCTATCAATCCATGACGTGTCTATGCCAATCCACTGTCCACTCCTCACTCTCCACTCAGGTAACCCTTCCACATTTCTATCCCAACCTAGAGAGATGACGAATGGAACAATCTAAATTCATTCTCTAACTCAACATTCCTACATTCCACCTCAATCCATCTTAACTTTAACTATACCCTTTTTACTCTAATTTGGCCGAAAACTGCCATCCGTCCACCTTGAATGCTGATGCGTAACGATAGATTAACACAAGATTATGATGCTAGTCACGAAGAAGTGTTATGGAAACGATGGGGAGCAGCAGCAATCTATCTCAGCCACTGTGCTACGTGAAATAAGCTTCGGAAGGGCGAAAAAATCCACGTTAGAGAGTGAAAAAAAGGGTAATTCCATTTTTTTATAACATGTATCAAGTCCTTTCCCTACAGCCAATTAATCTCCTCTATCTCCTCCCTCCCCACCACCAGGAGAGATGACGGAGGCCACGAGGTCGATAGTGGAGAGGCAGGAGAACGGTGGATGGGTGACCTCCTCCCACTTAACTAGGAGGCCACTTGTTGATAATAGTTCAGAGATATTGGTGGAGTGCAGGGCCGTCAATCCCGCAGTGGACCATGTGGTGAAGAAGCTGAAGACTGTCACCATTACCAGTAAGTGTGTGTGTGTGTGTGTGTGTGTGTGTGTGTGTGTGTGTGTGTGTGTGTGTGTGTGTGTGTGTGTGTGTGTGTGTGTGTGTGTGTGTGTGTGTGTGTGTGTGTGTGTGTGTGTGTGTGTGTGTGTGTGCGTGTGTGTGTGTGTGTGAGAGAGAGAGAGAGAGAGAGAGAGAGAGAGAGAGAGAGAGAGAGAGAATAGAAAAATAATAGCCTGTCAACGTTTACGGTCCCCTGCGATTTAGAATGGATCAAGAAAACGAGAAAGAGAGAGAGAGAGAGAGAGAGAGAGAGAGAGAGAATCATGTCACCAAATCATCATCATCATATCACTTTCTCACTTACTGTAGATGTGAAGTGATGCATTGTTATTTTGTTAGGGAAAAAAAAAAAAGGTGAGAGAAACTGTAGGCATATACCCCCCCCCAAAAAAAAAAAAAGAAAGAACCGAGGGTGTGGGTGCGGGGAGAAAGAAAAAGAAAGAGAGAGATTTAATAAACAAAGCGAGAGTTGAGAGAAGAGGCTGGGGAGAGAGAAACACAGTGAAACAGGGAAGGTGTGGGACAGAAGTGGGGAAGAAAAGAAGAAAAAAGAAAAACTGAATGCAATAAATAAGAAAGGGGGGATAAAGGAAGAGAAATTTAAACAGTGCAAGAGTAGTGGGAGAAGGATGAGGGGAGAGAGAAACATACTGTAACAGAGAAGGGGTGAGAAAGAACAGGGGAGCAAAGATAAAGAGACAGAAATATTTAAAGGAAATAAACACTCAGAGACAGAAAAGGAATGGGGTTGAGAAAAAAGAAGAAGAGATACTGATATAGTCAAGATGAGAGACAGAACTAAGGAGGATAAGGAATGAAGAAAAACACGATGAGAGAAATGACAGAGAAAGCAGGGAAAAGACAAAATCTAAAACGAAAGGGATGAAAAAGAAGAGGGAGGAAAACAGAACTAAATAAACAAGACGAGTGATAAAGCAGAGAAAGAAAGATGGGGAAGGAAAAGTGAAACAGTGAAGAGAAAAAAAAAATGAGAAAGAAAATACTGATACAGAATACGGAAGCACAAATTAAGATATATGAAAAAAAAAATTGAGAAAACAGGAAGGAACAGAAATAGAGTGCAAAGGAAAATGAGAGAAGGGTATGAAGAAAGGTTTATGACGTTAGAAAGACAGAGGAAAATGAGATAATGGAGAAAGGATATAGAAACACAATGCAGAAAAATGACTGGAAAATGAGGAAATACAGTGCAAGGGGGGAGGCAACTCAAAATCGCAAAATTTGAGTCGAGGAAAATAAGGGCAGAATCGAAACGTGAAAAAGAAAAAAAAAAGAATTCACTATAATTTTTTTTTTCTCTCTCTCTCTCCACACCCACAATATCCATTTACAGCCCATCAGTTCGCTGTTAATTAATTACTCCTACACCCACTCCAACTCCCCCCCCCTCTCTCTCCCTCTCTCTCTCAAGCTCCACGCATCTGAGTTTCGGTACACGTTGTTCTGATACTTTAATCTGTCAATTTGTTTTGGACTGAATCCCAACTTCAACTTCCCTTCTCTCTCTCTCTCTCTCGCTCTGATCGTAAATTGTGTGGTCTGTGTACCTAAGCAACTGTGTGTAACTCACTCGTCCACACAGATACGTAATCTAGCACACACACACACACACACACACACACACACACACACACACACACACACATTGTTTCTTTTCTTCCCAAGTTTCCCCCTTCTCTCACCCGTGTTTAATTTTTATTCTCACATCACTGCTCTCCCCTTCTTATTTCTCTCTCTCTCTCTCTCTTGTTCTCTTTTGTTGGGATTGTGTCTTTGTTTATGTATGTACGAGTATCAATGCATGTCTGTATGGATGATGGATGGATGAATTAATGTTTATTAATACGTGTTCATGTATGTATGTATGCGTGTACGTATGTATATATTTATGTATGTGTTTGTGCGAGCGCGTTTGTGTACATATTTCCCTTCATACAATTCCACTAACTCCACCACTTCTCAGATAATCTCATCTAAACAATTATCCTTTACAAGCAAGAAAAAAAATACACCAATATACCTTGCCATCGCTCTGAAGAGGTTAAGGTGCCTCTGAACTTAAATTGTAAACAAGAAATGAATACAAACAGGCTGATGATTGTTGGTATATTCATTTCCTGGTAAACTTTGGCACTAGTTGAAGGGAAATGAAAGACAACACGACGGGGAGATGAGGAGGAGGAGGAGGAGGGAGAAAAGATGAGGACTAGGACGGGAAGAATTAGAAGGCAGCGGTGTAAAAATGATGAGAAAAACAGAAAACGGTAAGTCAGAATGTGAGGCACACACACACACACACACACACACAGACACACACACACAGACACACACACACACACACACACACACACACACACACACACACATAATTTGCACTTCAATACAACTTAATACTTCACTTTGAAAATATTGCCTCTTGCTAATTAAATTGCAGCTTCAATATTTTGCAAGAAATGAAAGGCTCCTCTCTCTCTCTCTCTCTCTCTCTCTCTCTCAAATTTACTGCCCTCTCCCTCGGCATAGATCACACTCCTGCAGTCACCACCCCCACTGGCTTTTCATTTTCAGGCACTTCTTTTTTTCCTGTGACTGTGCCTTTTCTCTTTATATTTTTTAGTCTTTTCTTCTCTACACTTCTTCGTTATTCATGCAAATATTTTTTAATTTAGTTTACCTTTTCTGTTTAATTTACTTTACTTTTTGTCTTTAGTGTCTCTTTCTTTACATATTGGTAAATTTCATTACACTTTATCGCTCTTTTGTTTTTGTCTTTTCTCTATTTATTTCGTTATTCATACGATTACCTTTCATTATCGTCAAAAATTTCTGCTTTATTGTTTTTTGCCAGTTTTATTGTATCTCGTTTATATTGTATTTTTATCTCATTGCTGTTCTTCTCTTATGAGCTATGTTTTTTTGGCTCCTCACATTACTTGCTTTTCTTTTCCTTTTTTCTTCCTTTTTGTTGCTACACCTTTTTGTCTTACATCTTTCAGCTGTTCCTTGTTTTTCATATTTCTCTTCTTTTTTTTTTTCTTCTGTATTTCTTATTTACTCATTCAGTTCATTCTTACTCCACTTCTGTCTTTGTTCACTAAATACCTATCTACCTAATACGATTCGTTTAATTTTTTTCGTTCGTTCTGTTCTAAGTGTTTAAGTTTGTCTTTATTGCACAATTTTTGGGTTGGATTCCATAATTATATTCTGCTATTTTTCTTCAACCTGTAACTTCTTTTTTACCATTTTTTTCATTTTATTCTCTTTTTCTGTTCCATTTATCAGCTCTATTCATTTAATTTTAAGGCAATTCCTGTTTTAATTCGTTTCCTTAATTCCCTGTTCTCTGCTCGTTTTTTCCACGATTTTATCATATTTCCTGGTGTTAGAGAGGGAAGCCTTCACGTGGTAGCATCGATTTAATATGGTTCCGCTGCCCGGGTATTTCAATGACATTCCTAAACTCCCTCCCTCTTAACAATTCCTCAACCCCCTGTCTAATATCCATTAACGCCCTACCTGTCGCGCGCGCGCGCGCACACACACACACACACACACACACACACACACACACATCGAAAAAGTGTATCCTACACTGAATTAACCTACCTGGAAGCAGCAAGAACAAAATAAAAGCGATACGTCATAGGACAGAATGGGTTCTTGGTAATAAAATTTAGAATACGGTTTGAGAGAACATCTGTCACTTCAGCTCGATCAGGTACGTCATTTATTTCTCGCTACCTTCAGACAATTTTACTCAGCTTTGGGGTGACTTTCGACCCGGAAGAGATAGGTATAGTCTTCATTAACCCCTTTCACAACAACTGGTCTATCCTCTAGTTGAATAAAATCGTCTGAAGAAAGCAATAACTACAAAAATAAGTCCTCGGATGAAAGATGTTAAGTAATTTCTGGCCGGAACTTTATACTTTCTTCAACCTTGCCCAAAACTGCTTTCCAATTTGAATGCAATGATACATCTCTCTTTTCCCTCCTATCTCACTCTCTGTCTCCTTTTTACCTCCTATCTCGTTTTCGCTCTCTCTTTATCTCGCTTTCACTTCCTCTCTCACCTTCATCTTCTCTCTCACTTACAGAGTCACGTTATCTCACTTTTGTCTCCTGTCTCGCTCTCTATCTCTCTGATACGTCCTATCTCGCTTTCTATCTCACTTTCATCTATCTCGCTTTCTATCTCACTTTTATCTCCTATCTCAATTTCATCTTCACATTTTATCTCACTTACAGAGGCTCATTATCTCTCTTTTGCCTCCCATCTCACCCTCTATCTTTTCCGTCCTATCTCGCTTTCTATCTCACTTTTATCTCCTATCTCACTTTCTCTCGGCGTGAAATTGAGTCGAAGGAAGAGATTTAGGAGCCCTTTATCAGTAGGGGAAAAATGTGATCCCCGACTCAACTATTAAATTGGGGAAGAAAGGTGAGGAGAGGTGGAGGACGAAGAGGAGGTGAGGAGAGGAGAGCGATGAAAATAAGGTGAAAGCTGGGGGAAAGAAGAGAGGTGAGGAGATGAAGAGAGGGAGAGAGACAGGAAGAGAGGGAAAAATAGTGAGAAGAGATAAATAAGAGTAGACGTGAGAATATGCGAAAAGTGCTGAGAAGAGGAGAGAAAATAGGAAAAAAGGGGGAGAGGATGAGGAGAGGAGTGAGATGAACGGAGAGAGGAAAAGAGAGGGTGGAAGTGAGGAGAGATGAGAGGGACTAAGGAAAAGGGGAACGGGAAATGCAATGTGAGACGAGATGACGAGGAAATAAGAAGAATGAGAAGAGATTAGGAGAGGGGTGGAAAGATAATGAGGAGCAGAATGAAGACGGCGAGGAGGGAATGAGAGGGGTAAGGAGATGTGTGCAAGGTGCCAGAATAGGGATGGGGAAGCCAGGAGATGACAGGTTTTAAGAGAGAAGAAATGGAGAAGAGACGAAAAAAAGGGAGATGGAAGAGAGGTGAAGAGAGGAAGAGAAATGAAGGCCAGGAAGCAGAAGCAGAAGAGGTGAGGACGGTGCAAGGAAAAGGAAGATGATAGGAGAGGACAGGCATTAAGAGAGAAAAAAGAAAAAGATGAAAGGGAGGTGAAGAGAGGAAGAGAAATGAAGACGGGAAGAAGCAGAAAAGTAAAGAAGTAAGGAGGGATGAGGAGGTAACGAAAGCATACGCATACATAGAAAATAACTAGAAAATATTTACAGAAGTTTAATCTACTATTTCAAAATATAAGAACACTTCAGAGAGCGCATACCTCCACCAAGTCAATACCAACTCCCTTTGACCTAAACTCTGACCTTTTACGCCCCAAATTAAATCCCTTGTTCACCTAATAGCCATTGTTTTTCACATCGGAAGTAATTCCAATATATAGGTTTCTCACAATGATTCTAAAAAATATAAGCAACACACACACGAGCAAAAAACACGATCTCCCTTGGAGTTATAAATATGAAACACACACACACACACACACACACACACACACACACACACACACACACACACACACACACACACAACTCAAGAAAACACACTCACTCGGTCCTTTCATCTCGAACGTATCTCCAAATTTTTCTTCAACTCTCTTCAGAAGTAAATTTTTCTGGCTTTCATCGTCTCATTTCGTCACTGAAATAATTTATAAAGCAGACTGCATACGTAATAATCACAAAAACTGGTAAACACACAAACACAATAAAACACAAGCATACACACAATTCATACAAAAACTAGTACACACACACACACACCTCAAACATTCTCAGCAGTCTGAAGTTGATTAGGAAATGAATCTTGAAAGTTAAATCAAGGAATGATAATGAGTTGCACGCACGCACGCACGCACTCATTCACACACACACACACACACACACACACACACACACACACACACACACACAAAACCTTACTTTACCTATGCTACACCTACCCTGCCCTGCCCTAACGTAAAGTAACAAATCCTAATTTAACAGAAAAGAAGTGCTCATTCTCTCTCTCTCTCTCTCTCTCTCTCTCTCTCTCTCTCTCTCTCTCTCTATTACCCTCATCACAAACCCTACTCATTACACCCCAACTCTAATCACACAATTTCTCCACTCCGAATTGCCATCCACTCATCAGATAACGTGAAAAAAAATAACTCGACAAAATTACCGACCCTCCCTAGTAATTTGAGTTCTTCAGAAAATTTGGAGGTGTGAGGAGGAGAAGTTTATGGACGAAGTTTGGAGGGGAAGTGATGTAAGGAGGAAAGAAGCTCAGAAAGAAATTAAGAAAAAAAGAAAAATGACATGGGGTGGAGGGAATAAAGTGAAATGAATGGAGAATGATGGAATTTGTGATGAGCTATGTGTTGGGATTTTGTGTGTGTGTGTGTGTGTGTGTGTGTGTGTGTGTGTGTGTGTGTGTGTGTGTGTGTGTGTGTGTGTGTGTGTGTGTGTGTGTGTGTGTGTGTGTGTGTGTGTGTGTGTGTGTGTGTGTGTGCGCGCGCGCATCAAACCTAACCAAACACAAAGCACAGAAATACCAAGAAACCTAATACAAAAGAACAAAAGTGCTTGAAATTACTGAGCAACCAGCAAATTATGATGGATGGCAGTACAATAAACAGGACCCCAGGGGCTTGGGTGCATGAAACAGGTATTATGCAACGCTTACCTGTATTTTTAAGTGGGTTTCCGGATGTAACGCACAGGTGTACATTTGGCCAGGTGAAACGCAAGGTGTTATTTATTTTTTTATTTATTTATTTATCTATCTCTATCTATCTAACCATCCATCTATCTATCTATAGCAAGACAGCTTAATCCCTAAAGAGGTGGCCACAAACGAATCGCCTCCATGTCACCCTGTCCTCCGCCATTAAGCTGCCCTTTCCCATTACCATCCTCACTCATATACCTTTCAATCCCATCCCTCTAACTCTTCCTCGGTCTCCCCCTCCCCCTCCCCCCTCCACCTAACTCAAGTACACTCTCCTAGTCAGTTTCTCATTCTCCATGCTCACAGTTGTGTATGTACGTATTTTTTGTTGCCGTATGAAAATCAGGGAGAAAGCAGGAGACTTTAGGTGTGTGTGTGTGTGTGTGTGTGTGTGTGTGTGTGTGTGTGTGTGTGTGTGTGTGTGTGTGTGTGTGTGTGTGTGTGTGTGTGTGTGTGTGTGTGTGTGTGAGAGAGAGAGAGAGAGAGAGAGAGAGAGAGAGAGAGAAATAACTACACTCTGTTCACTTTAACTAGGCATTAAATCACCACCTCTCCTTCTTCAGTGCTAAGCTACGAGAGATGAACACTAGGATATGGTGCTAGTCACGAAGAAGTGCTGTGGAAAGGATACGCAACCGCGGTATTCTCCTTCTGGCATGGAGCTACGGGAAAAAGGAAAGGCTGCCAAAGGGCGAAAATATGAGTCAAGTTAAAGGGAACAGACTATAGAAAGGGGGAGAGGCCTGAAGACGAAGATCCCGGCGGGGTCAAAGGAAGTCACTAATTTTCTTTCACTATATTCTCTCTCTCTCTGTTTACAAAATGGCAGGAAGCATCAGTTTTTGAGAGCAATCGTGGGAAGAAGAACGTGGAGGTTTACATATAGCGTTTGAGGAGTTTGTAGTTTTTTTTTTTTATACATTTTTTTGTGGTCTACGTTTACTTCCAGACGATTTTATTCAGCTCAGGATGGATTTATATAACCTCTCTCTTGTCTCCCTTGCACAGAAAAGCCTTAAGTTTGCCAGTCGTCGTGCATAATCAGAGGAAGACGATTTTGGCTTCCTGTCCTTCATGCATCTTATTCTTTCTGTTACCTGACGATTTTATTCCGCTTAGGAGGGATTTATATAGCTTCTCTTCTCTCCCTCCTGCACAGAGAAGCCTGGGGTGCCGGTGTTCGAGCACGACCAGAAGAAGGTGGTGGTGGCGGGGTCAACGCTAGAGGTCAGCTGTCGCACCATAGGAGGTCACCCGCCCCCCTCCATCAGGTAAGCTGGACCACAGCCATTTACCTGTTCTGGCACGCGTTATTTATATACCTGTTCCTGCAAGCGTTATTTACCTGTTCCTGCAAGCGTTATTTACCTGTTCTTGTAAGCGTTATTTACCTGTTCTTGCAAGCGTTATTTACCTGTTCTTGTAGGCGTCATCTGATATGGTCCGCTATAAATAACGTGTAATTACGCAGTTCGAATATTTCTAAGTTTTCTTTATGCTGACTAACACACAGGTCTGAGTCAATGATATCTTCAAGTGTGGCACGGGAGGCTTCGTTGCACCTCTTCCTTGGCGATTTACTTTGCATAACCTCGACACACTTTCTATGTCGATCGTGCCGTTCTAATATGGACAGCGTTTGCATCGTCAGCGATATGTAGGCTTTATGAGCTGAAAAAATCGCTAAAGAAAAAGTGCTGCGTAATATCCAAGCGTCTACGAATACGACCGTGTATTTACGACCAGGTGCTCCTGTCCTCACCTGCCGAAATTTTGAAAGCTTAATTAACGAGAGAATGGACAGCTGTATGGATCACTTTGCTCGTTGCGGTGTTATTTCTTTCATCCTTTCATGCTTTCCCGTCCGTGTTTCTCGATCTTGCCTCCTTTCGAAATAATGACGATGGCGACGATGATGATGATGATGATGATGATAATCATGATGCTCTCCCTTTTTGGAACGGTGATAGTGAATGTGATTGATGATGATAATCATGATGCTCTCCCTTTTTGGAACGGTGATAGTGAATGTGATTGATGATGACGATGATGATGAGAGTAGTTATGACCACAATGATGGTGGTGGTGATAAAAGGCGATGATAAAAAAAATAACACAAGTAACAGCATAATGATAATAATGACGTAACACCGAATAAGGAGCAACGCAATAAAATCCGATAATTTAACTTTATTTTTTTTAAATACATATCTGGCTGGCCCGTCCAAAGAGGAGCCAGTTTGAAGAGTGAGGAAGTCAAGGGCATGTCATGATACTTCAAGCTGAGATATGATGCGTCACTCACTCACTTGCTCACTCTCATTCACTCACTCACTGATTCGCACGTTCTTTCACTCACTCATCCATTCACTCACTCAGCCACCCAACTCCGTCCGTCCGTTCCTCCCTCCCTCATTCACTCACTTCTCTCACTGATGCGCTAGTTCTTTCACTCACCCACCCAACCACTTACTGAATCCGTCCGTTCCTCAAAGCACTCACTCACCTACTCACTCTGTTCCTCCCTCTCTCGTTCACTCCCTCCCTTCCTCCCTCCCTCCTTTCCTCACTCCGTCCTTCACTGAAACAAAACGGCACCTATTTGTATATACCTTGATAGTGAATATTTATCCGTTACCAGATGGCCATTTTCTATATATACCTAGAAAGTAATGTATTTGTGTAATGCTTTCTGGCATATATCCGTATATAATTACAGTGCTATTACTCTAAGTTGGTCTAAAACTGCCATCTCTCCATCTCGAAAGCTGAAGTATCACAATAGATCAGCACTCAAATATGGTACTAGTCACGAAGAAGTGCTATGGATAGGATGCAGAGCTGTAGCACCGTCTTTTATGATTCGTCATGAAGAAGTGCTATGGATAGGATGCAGAGCCGAACCACTGTCTTTAATAGTTCTAGTCAAGAAAAAGCGCTATGGATAGGATGTAGGGCCTCAGCATTTTCTTTTTCTGCCACTGAGCTACGTGATATATGATCCAAAGGGACGAAAATCTGGGCCAGGTTAGACTAAACGGGGTATAGATGGCAAATATTTGTGAATAACGTAAACCTTACCTTTCCCAGGCTCCTACGAATCACTTTCAGCTGAGGGAAATTATCTGGCATCAGTTTTAATAATTCACTAAGAGTTGTCCCGGCCATGAGAGGGGGTTGACATTGCCCATATCAACAAGCTCAGGCTCCTACAGTAAAATCGCCAGTCGTCAGCAGGAACACATCACTAAGTTGCTCCTTCTGAGAGATGGCCAATTGATGTGTATAACCGCGTCGGTGTCCTAAACGCGTTCCCCTGGGCACGTGTGTCACTGAGGTTAACTGATATTTACCTGTCGTACTTAACATAAAACCCCAATTCCCACAAAACTAACTCAATTACAGAGGTCAAACAGTGCACACCAATGAAAAAAAAAAGAAGAAAAAAAAAAAGGAAACTGAAGAAAAAATAATATCGTGAATACTTTGACGCCTTTTAGCACTCGCTTTTTCTGCCCCTAGACGATTTTTGTTTTCAGCTTTGGAAAAAATTACTGCACAAAAATTGAAATCTCCTGAATACTCTGACGTCTTTTCTAATTCGTTCTTAATGTCACCAGACGAATTTTTTGAGTTTTGGAAAAAATTTTCGAAACGGAGGAAACTGGTACAGTATACATAACCTTCTCCAACCCTGTAACTGAGGCGGTTGTCGGCGTTTTGTTGAACACGGTGGCATCTTAAAATTTTCTTTCCTCCTGCCACCAGACGAATTAATTTCATACAATAATCTCCTCGTGGATGAAGGGTCAATGAAGGCTATGTCAAATCCCCATCGGCCATATCCGGTTGGGACGTCTTAACCCACTAAACACCAGGCGTCCTTTTGTTGGTTTTCTGGGTTATAAGAAACCATCTGGCTAATAACTCGGTGTAGAATCAATTTAAGGTAGTGCTGCATCGAATAAGTGGATTGTGGAAGTCCCCTACCGTTTCATGACTGCGCAACGATTAATGACAAGGGAAGAAAATGGGTAAAAAATGAGTAACATTTTGCTCACCATAGAATATAACTCCTATTTTTCACCCAAAATTGAAAGTTCACATAAACCATTCAGAATGACATAAATATGAAACACTATGAAAAAGTTTAAGTCATTAAATATCCTCCCACCCAATATCATCACTATTACCATTTGTATCACTCAAAATAGATGCACTCACTCTCACAAAATATCATCACTATTACCATTTTTATCACTCAAAATAGATGCACTCACTCACACAAAATACCATCATTATCACCATTTCTATCACTCAAAATGGAAGCCCTCCCTCTCACAAAATATCATCACCATTAACATTTTTATCACTCAAAACGGAAGCCCTCCCTCTCGCAAAATACCGTCACTTTTATTATTTTTATCACTCAAAATGGAACCCTCTCCCACACTAAGAGTTATTCAGGATTTCATAAATAACAATTACGCCGAAATGCTTGGGCAGCCCCCCTCCCCGGCCTAGCTGTATCAAATTCTTCAGGCGAGTACATGCTTGTGAAGGCACGCTGATTATGTAGCGTGAAATAAATGCCTGCTCGCTACATCAACATTTAATTAGCAGGAGAGAGAGTGAGGATGGGATGAGGTTTGCGCAGTGCTTGGGTGTATACAGACAGACACAGCCGAGTTTAGACACACACACACACACACACACACACACACACACACACACACACACACACACACACACAGAAATAGACATGTGTAAGAATACTTCATACACGAACGGGAAACACTGCCGCACACGCACTCATTTTCGAAAACCGCGCGAGCATGTACACACGAAGATACATAATAACACACATGCCCATGTTGTACACACACACACACACACACACACACACACACACACACACTACAGCCCTACAAACAAACTTTCACATCTCTCCACTTGTCACTAACCACGCATACACACACACACACACACACACACACACACACACACACACACACACACGCAACAGGGTGAACAGACAAAGGGAGGGCCAATGAGTGAATGCCTTTCCTGGATAAACATAATACTCTACACCACTAATTACCACACAACCAGCCCTCTCTCTCCACACACACACACACACACACACACACACACACACACACACACACACACAGAGCAGTATAACCTCTCCAGTTCCAAATGCCTCTCATAAGCTGAATAAAATCGTCTGGAGATAGCAAGAATATAATGAAAAAGTACGTCATTAGATTGCTGGGATTGAAATTGCAAAATTCAGTTCAGTCTTCATCACAAATATATAATAAACTAAAAAGCATCACAGAGCGCATACCTCCAACACCGCCTAAACGATTTATGATTTACTGCTCTAATTCCACTTCCTACCAGAAGAATTCTTTTACGGTTATAAAGTAAGTTAATTCTAAGGTCTAAGTTGCCTTGTTAAAAAAATCTCATGAGGGCGCGCACCTCCGTCAAAGCCATTAAAATCTATGACTTAATTCTTAATCAAGATCTAATCAACTCTTCCTTGACTCACTGCCCACCTATCCAACAGATTTTATTGATATTTATTACAACTTTCTGAGATGCCTTGTACACAGACAGACAGACACGTGGGAATACACAGAGAGACAGACACGGGGGAAAACACAGACAGACACGAGTGAATACATAACCTCCTTCCAAACTTCTTAGCCAGATGTAATGAAAGACATTAAGACGTCCAATACTTACGGAAGAAATGATCCCTCAAGGTGTCTCCTCACCTGAAAAATATAAAGTAGTATCAGCTTCTACTCTCACGTACAATAAAATACTATATATATTAAGTTCAATTCTCACTTTAATTAAATTGTAATGTTAAGTTTAATTATCACCTGCAATCACCCAAATCATTATCATCCATACCTCCTTTCCCACTGGGGGATGGGGTTAGTTTGGATTCATAATGGTAATGGTAATGGTAATAATAATAATAATAATAATAATAATAATAATAATAATAATAACCCAAATCTATCCAAATGAATGGGTCACACATTCATTCAGCCACCATTTTAGCCCTCGGAATCCTGACTACAACCAACACCCATGCACTTCCACACTTACACCCTTCACACCACCTGTCATCTAGAGTAAATCCCATGACTATCAATTTACTGGGAATAAAACAGGAATGTCAAACTCTTGTCAGAGATCTCCCTATAAAATTCTTCCAAGCAGCTCAGATCAACTTTAATCCTCAGTTCAAAATAAGAATATCGTATCAGTCTTTCCTAAAATCGCAACCCCCCCCCCTCTCTCTCTCTCTCTCTCTCTCCCTCTCTCTCTCCACCTACCCAGAGTCACGTCAAACACAAAGCAATCCACAGTTCTTAAATCAGATCTTTTTTCTTTTTTCACTTTTTCTTCTTTTTTTTCCTCCCTGTCATATATTGCATCTTCAGTGGCTCTTCAGCGGATCCTCAGAGCTTCTCCTTCGTCGGAAACTAATATACGAGTTGAATTAAATTTGCAAACTTTCCCCTGAACATCCAAAATTACTTCCAGTGCCTCTTATACCACGCAAGCAACATGGAAAGATTTGTGATATTTCCCCCTTCTTCCCCCCCTCCCTCCCTCTCTCTCTCTCTCTCTCCCTCTCTCTCTCAATATCTAGCCTCCTAAGACTCACCTCCCTCATGTAAACCTATTCTCCTGTCCTCCTAGACCTCCATCATCCCCCCTCCCATTAATTTCCCTCACTTTCTCTCTCTCTGTCTCTCTCTCTCTCTCTCTCTCTCTCTCTCTCTCTCCATCCATATTTTACAAATGTTAGGTAGAGTTGAGCAGAGGGTGTTGCGATGGTTTGGGCATATGGAGAGAATGGATAATGAGCGATTGGTGAAAAAGATAACTAGATCTGATGTGAGACGTGTAAGGCTGAGAGGAAGACCACGAATAGGATGGATGGACAGTGTGAAGAGAGCGCTGGATGCGAGAGGGATGTCTGTTGAGCAAGGAAGAGTGGCTGTGCGTGACAGAAATAAATGGAGAGAAACTGTGAATGAATAAGTGATGACGCAGCCCTGAGGGGATATTCTCCCGCATTTGGTCTGATCAGCTAGTCAGGTCAGGTGCGGGTAAGGGGATGGGTCTGTTATGATGTGGCAGGGGTAAACCAGTTCTGCTGTCGGGCCCTGCTGCGGATGTCACTGATTGCATTGCGCAGTTGACCCTTGTGCGGTGTGGTGCGGTGAAGATCTGTCCGTTCTCCCCTTTGGGGCAAAGATGCGAATGAATGTGTTTGAATGGATGAGTAAATGGGGAGTGTGTCGTCCTGTCTCGGCTACCTCCCTTTCCTTGGGAGAAGCAGCCTAGGTATATAGATAGATAGATAGGTATAAAAAAATAAGTACGAAACGGATAATATTAACTAGGAAAGACTTTGAAATGGGAAACAAATTGATAAAAAAAGGGTATAATTAACTCTCTCCTACGTCCCAAATAAACACACTGAGGGACAGCAGAAGTAGGCAAAGTTATGTTTGTAAATATTTTCGATAACAATAATAACTAATAAATAACAACTACTAATGGGATCAAAATGGGTAACGAACTGATAAAGGAACGCAAATTTTTTTTCAAAGCTACGTCTCGGAACACACACACACACACACACACACACACACACACACACACACACACACACACACACACACACACACACACACACACACATTAGGGAGCACTTGGAATAGCGGAGAGGCAGGGCAGCTCACAACATCCCTCCTTTGCAACAAAAATGGACAAGGGTTTAGAAAGATACGTCGGTGGTTTGCCAAAAATATATCAAAGTTGGGGCCCACAGACAGGCAGCCAAGGAAAGGAACGGTATTTCATTTGGCACGAGAGAATGTTGGGGAGCGATGGGGTGGGGAGGAGGTGGGAAGGAGAAGAATGTGGTTGGGTTGAGAACTGGATGAGGTTGGGCTGGGTATGATGAGGGGGAGTGGTGTGAGGATCAGGGGAGGTGGCATGGGGAGTGGCGTGAGGAATCACGTAAGTGGGGAAACGACTGAGTGGGACTGAGGATGGGAAGGTGGGGAAGCGAGGCAAATATGAGATAGCAAGGGACTGACAGGGTTGAGGACTGTGTACGGATATGACGAGAGGGAGAGAGAGATGGGGATTAGGTTGCGTGGGGAAAATGGAGAATGAGAGGGAGGAATGGAAGGTGGGAAGGCGAGGAGAGGAATGTGGGATGGAAGGAGAATGACTGAGGACAGGGATGAGATGAGGTTGTTCAGATATAACCAGAGGGTGAGTGGGGGTACGAAGTGACTGAATAAGGAGTGGACAGACAAGAAACTAAAGGAGAAGGAAAGAGAAGTAGAAAGAAGAGAAGAATGCAGGCCACGAGGGAAATGGTTGGGGTGGAATTGGATATGGAGAGGGGACGAGAGGAGGCTGTGAGGCTGGCCAGGAGAAAACTAAGACTTTTGTTTATGTGGAAGAAAATACGTGGAGGAGAGAAAAAAGTAAAATGAGCCCAAAGATTCTATTCATTGATGAGACAGAAAGACAGAAAAATGCCTTGAGGTATTAACAACAGAGACTATTAATTAAGGACGAAAGGGCGTGGAAGAAGGAAAAACGCGACAGAAAAGAGGTAGAATGAAAAAAAGATCAAATGAAAACGAGATAATATTTATAAAGGAGAAAAAAAAAAGATACAGTACTAAGGAAGGGAAATAAAAGGACTAATGGTCTGAAGAAACTATTAACTGGGGAGAAAGAAAAAAATGATAACTGAAAAACAAGACTGATGGAATAAACACTAACGACTTTTTACAGAGGAGGAAAAAAATATGGGAAAAAAAAATATTGAGGGAAAAGATGGAGGGAAGAAAAGATGGAATAAAGAAAAGATGGAGAAAGAAAAAGATGGAGAAAGGAAAAGATGGAGAAAGGAAAAGATGGAGAAAGGAAAAGACGGAGGGAAGAAAAATGGAGGAACTGAAAAAAAAAATATGAATGAAAGAACGGGGAGGAAAGAAAAGACGAAGGAAAAAACTTAAAACAAAACATGGAGAAAAAAATTAGAGGAAAGAAAAGATATGGAAAAAAATACAAGCTGGAACGCAAAAAATAATCTGAGGAAAGAAAAAGATGTGGAAGAGACACTCAAATTAAAAGACGTGGGAAAAGAGAAAAAAAAAAGTCTTGAGGAGTGTGAATAAGTAAAAAGGCTGGGCGTGCAGAAAATTTCATGGCAAGACACGTTCTCTCTCTCTCTCACACACACACACACACACACACACACACACACACACACACACACACAGATTGGTGAATAAGTTAGCGTACATCTCACATCCCATACAAAGATTCATTCTGCACTGTTTACGTTATTTCTTACTTTTCTCTTTAATTTAGTTTTTGATGATCGTTATTTTCCGCCTAGTACTAAAGGAACTACTGCTATTTTCACTTCAGGTATATTCCACTTTCCTACTACTTCGCTAATTAACACTCCTAGGCTTCTGACACTCACCTCCACCTGAATGAAATCATATAGTGTCAGGAGAAAAAAAAAAAATCTGATCTGACGCAACACAAGCTGGTTATCGCTTGACATGATGACGCACTTTTAATCTATCATTGCTACTATACTCTTCTCACTCTAACTTGGCCTAAACTGTACGTCTTCACTGCTGAGTTCTAGCAACATGATTACAGTAGTACAAGAATATGATGGTAGTCACGAAGAAGTGCTATGGAATGAATGTAGGGCCGTAGTACTGTCGCTTTCTGCCACTGAGCTACGTGGAATAACCTGCAAAATGACGAAAATCTGGGCCAAGTTTGAGTAAAATGAGTATAGATGATTATATTCTGTCTGGCCTTTTTTTTTTTTTCTTTTTTTGAGGTGGAGGGGTTAGACAGCCTTCATTAACCCCTTCACTATAAAATGTTTCCCATCTGCTGAGTAAAGGCGTCTGGCACTAGCAAGAATAAACTGAATTAAGAGGCCTTTTCCTGAATGGGTTCTTTTTGTTAGTAATACCAGTCCCTTTGTTATCACTGTTTATGTCGTACACCATTCGTGACTTTACTAGAATATGATGTATATTCCCTGGTCTATCCACTATCAAAATCATACCTGTGTGAACCGATTAAGGCCTACACTAGCCTAACCTATTTAACCAAACAGACCTTCACCTTATCTAACAGGTCTTACATTAGCCAAACCTAACCGATGCTAACTTAATTCAACCTAAACTAACCTTGCCAACCTAACCTAAATTCTCCTAACCTACACTTACAGCTGATCTACTTTACTCCAATCTATCCACACCTCCTCTCCTGTAGGATCTAAAAGGTTGGTGAGCCCTTACTGAATGGTCCTCAAAAGGGACGGTAAAGTGATGAAAGGCGTGATGAGAACTTACCTAGTCTAACTTAATTTAACCAATCCTAATCCAACCTACCTAAACCAGGCCAAATCTAACTTAACCTAACTTCCTTTCCTGCAGGATCTACAAAAGTGACGAGCCCCTCCTAACTGATCTGGAGAGGGACGGTGAGGTGACGAGGGGTGTGGCCAGGGTGCAGGTGGGGCCAGCGGACAATGGGGCCAAGATCACCTGTGAGGCTTCGAACTCGCCCCACACACCACCTCCTGCCACATCATACACACTGCACGTCAGATGTGAGTAGACGGACGGATTGATAGACAGATAGACACACAGAGAGATCTAATGACTGACAAGGAGAGAAGGTGGGGTGGGGAGGAAAGAGGTGGGGAGGAGGAGAGGGAGGAAGGAAGAGGCCTACAACATGTGTGAAGCTTCGAACATCCCACACATACACACACACATATATACACATAAAAGCATCGCTAATTAGAATTGTACATTCAAGTAAAAAGTGGCATTGCATTTGCCAACATGTGTCTGAAGTTGCGTTTTTTTTTTTTTCTGCCACGGTTGGGCGCTGGAAAAATTCTGCTTTGTGCTATTCATGTATTTCCAGTTCATATGAGCCACATTTCACAGCATAATTTTCCAGGATTAAGCCTCGATTCTTTTATTTCAGCATGTATTAGCTCTGCTCGGCCAAAATGTTTTACGACACGGAAAGGTGTTGGGTAAAAAAATACAGCACTGAGAGCTTTGCATATTTCCAGGTCATATAAGCCTCGTTAAACACCAGGTTATATTCAAACATACGCCGTCACTTCACGCTGGTCGATGTGAACTGCCATTCTGATTTATTTTTATATGTTAACGATGATTTTCTTGCGATATTCAGACGCAAATCTACGACTGTTAAATTTTACCTAAAATTACAAAAGTATTGCACACACAACGAACTGTACAACTATTGAACAAAGTTGATTTTTCATTCACCTTGTTTCCCACGTGTCAAAGGAAAACACTAATTCTACCTTAATTTCTGATAAAACAATACAAACTGTTCAATACTTATCAGTGCCACGAGTTAGAATTCCCAAAACGAATAGAAATTTAACATACATAGGCTATTTTAACTCTATCTTTTATCTATCTATCTATCTATTTATCTATCTGTCTATACAGTCTATTTACACACTAATCAATATAAACACGTCACACCCATTACGAAATGATGCTCAAAATATATATATGAATAATGCTAACAGACAGACACACACAGGCACAAACATACATACACACACACACACACGAATATACACAAAAAGGGCACGCACACACTATACACCACAACAACGAAGCAGACATTCATAAACCGCAGATGTGCACACCAACAGGTACACGTGCGCTCAGCCTCACACACACACACACACACACACACACACACACACACTGATATACACGCACACATATACATACAAACTATTCGGCGCTCGTGTCTTAGGGATTTGCATGTACCTGGACACAAATACAATCACTCCACATACCTCCAATCCTCTCTCTCTCTCTCTCTCTCTCTCTCTCTCTCTCCCTCTCTCTCATCCGGAATACGCCTTTTCTTTTAGTTTTTGTTATCCACGCATCAAATAGCCTACAACTACTAAAGTGCGCGCACGCAAGCACGCATACATGCTCTCTCTCTCTCTCTCTCTCTCTCTCTCTCTCTCACACACACACACACACACACACACACACACACACACACAACCTCCAGTCGTAAGAGGGCTCAGTCTGGCGTCTCTCTCGATCCCCTGTGTAATTGGGAACAACTTCCTCTCTCTCTCTCTCTCTCTCTCTCTCTTGTATTATGTCCCTCTGCCTGCCTGTCTGTCCGCCTCTTGCTGAGTCTTTCCGTCTTTCTGTCCGTTAACTGTTTATCTTTTGTCGGCACCGTTTTTGTCTCCCTCTTTTCCTCTCAAAAATTCTCTAGCTCACATTAGTTTTGCCACAGAAATCAATTATGCCAGGATTTTGAAATGTGGGTCTTTGGTTCCGTAGATTAATCAGCCTGCATTTACGCCTGAAGCTGATAAGGAGTTTTCCAGAAGTTATTAATTTTAACTAGGTGGAAATTATCATCCTTTTGCAGAGTATTTCCCCCAGCCCAATGGTAGAATAAGACTGCGTTACGGCCTTGCACCCTTTCCATAGCACTTCTTCGTGACTAGCATCATATTCAAGTGTTAATCCCTTCTTATGGCTCAGCAATGAAAGTGGAAGGATGGCAATTTTACGCCTATAGTTCCTTTACTAACTGGGCGGAGGGTTGTGTCCTTTCGAAGCAACTTTTCCTCGCTCATGGGCAGAACAGGAGGATACTACGGCTCCACGTCACTCCTCAGGCACTTCTTCGTGACTAGCACCATAGTCTCGTTAGAAAAGATGAAGAGATGGCAATTTTAAGCCCATTTAGAGTGAACAGAGTATACTAAATTATGAAGACAATTTTGAACAACTACTGACCGTAACTCCGGCCGCGGATTTATTTTTCTTTTTACTTTGCATTTTATTTTGATTTCAGTTCACTGGAAGGTCTTAGGCACCAAAAATGTTAAAAACGTTTAAGAGAAACGTTTTTTTGACTATAATAGAGCGCTTCGTTTTTTTTTATTCCAACTGATGATGACCGATTTTTTTCAGGCCACTGTGAAAAAAAAAAATAGTTCACGCTAACTGACTTAAAAAAAAAAAAAAAACGAATCAAGTTGAATAAGTTAAGCCAATTAAAATGCAAAAAGAGAAGCAACTATTAAGCAAATAAAAAAAAAGAAAAAGAAAAGCATCTATGAGTGAGTGAAAGTAAAATAAGAAATGTGAGAGAGAGTAAGCTAGCTCAACCTTGGCCCACACACTCCACCAAAGATCCTTCAAATCCAAGGGTACATAGCGAAAATCCACAGCCTTAAGACACTCGCATTGTCTTCCACTTTCCTTAAGATTTTCGTGGATCTGGAGCTAAATCTTGCGCACCACAATGTCATAGGATGCGTTGGGGACTCTCTCTCTCTCTCTCTCCCCCCCCCCTCTCTCTCTCAGTGCCTGTGTCTGTCTCTTGTCTGCATAATTGGGAACAACT
>NC_136974.1:32793995-32811495 GCF_032717465.1 Coenobita brevimanus
TCAAGCTCACAGTCTTAACATCCATATATTTCTTTCTCCCTCCTCACAGTCGCACCGTGGGACGTCACTATATCGACCTCGCCCTCGACGGTGAAAGCGGGCGACATCTTGAGGCTGGAGTGTCGCACCACCTCCAGCCTCCCGGCCTCCAACATCACCTGGACCTCCGGGGGGCAGATGCTGGAGGCCTCGTCTGTCCATGCCTCCAAGGGCGCTCACGGAGGCACTATTACCAGGTGGGTTAGGTATTTACACTATCAATCTACCTATCTATCAATCTATCCATCTATCTGTCTGTCTGTGTCTGTCATTTACCTACCTATCTATCTTCTATATTCATCTATTTATTTATCTATTCATCCATTTGCCTATCCACTGCCAGATGCTTTAATCACGCATGGAGTGGCCACAGACAAATCACCTCCATGTCGCCCCTTCCCTTCCATTTGGTTGCCTTCCCTCCAACTCACACCTCCCCCGCTCTCATATACCTCTCTACACCATCCCCCCATCTCATCCTCGGTCTTCCTCTCACCCCTTCACGGACGATTTTCTTCTCAGGAGATGCTTGTAGAGAGAAATATTCTTCTAAAATATTTCTGAACTTGATATGGTTAGTCTGTAGGATTTAAGACAGCGCTTTATTATAAGGGTGAAAAATGCTTAAGGGAATTACTGCAGTCTTTTTTTGGTGCGTTAAGCTGAGAATTTACGTCTGGGGTTGAAATAAATCTGTGTTTATTAAATTCTTGATGATCCCTCGCGATATTGCTCAGCTTTGTGATTAATCAGGAGGTAATCTTGAATTGTATGATTAGTCTGGTCGGTTGATAAACACTCATATTAACAGCCTAATCATTCCTAATCGTTCTTAATCACTCCTAATCATTCCTAATCGCTCCTAATCATTCCTAATCACCCCTAATCGCTCCTAATCATTTCTGATCACCCCTAATCATTCCTAATCACCCCAATCATTCCTAATCATTCCCAATCATTCTTAATCACCCCCAATCATTCCTAATCACCCCCAATCATTCCTAATCACCCCAATCATTCCTAATCACCCCTAATCGTTCCATATAATTCCTAATCACCCCTAATCATTCCTAATCACCCTTAATCATTCCTAATCACCCTTAATCATCCCTAATCACCCCTAGCCATTCCTAATCACCCCTAATCATTCCTAATCATCCGCAATCATTCCAAATCACCCCTAATCACTCCTAGCCATTCTTAATCACTCAGTAGACGCAAGACAGGTAAAACAAATACCAATGCAGGTAAAAAGACCCCCAAAGACCCTATAATAAGACCCTCCATGAAAAATATCCCTAATCAATCAACAGACCCGGCAACAGGTAAACATACAGCAATAACAGATAGACAGACAGCAACAACAGATAAACACACAGCAATAACAGGTAAACAGAAGAGTGACAGGTAAAAAGACACAATAACAGATAAGCAGTCCCAATATTAACAGGTAAACAGACCCAATAACAACAGGTATGCAGACCCAATATTAACAGGTAAGCAGACCCAATAACAATAGGTAAGCAGACCCAATTTTAACAGGTATGCAGACCCAATAGTAACAGGTTAACAGACCCAATAACAACAGGTAAGCAGACCCAATAACAACAGGTGAACAAACCCAATAACAACAGGAGAACAGACCCAATAATTACAGGTAAATAGACCCAATTTTAACAAGGCAAACGGAAGTAAACAGACCTGACAGGAACAGGCAAACAGACCCAATCAAAACAGGTAAGCAGACCCAAGAACAACAGGTAAACAGACCCCAAAAGACCCCTAATGTGAATAGATCCAGGTACTAATCACCCTCGCACTCCAATCACCTCGTTTGGCGTGTGGGGCCTCAAAATCATCCACCCCTGCCCCTCTGATCACGTACTAACAACCCTCACAGTCGCAATCTCTCCCTAACTGCTTCATTTCCCCAGCTCTTGTTACGTCACTGGCCTCCTCGCGGCATCCATCCGTATTTATAAAGCTTCTTCTTCCACCCTTTGACTCATCTTCATTTTATTCTTGCTATCTCAGGGCGATTTTATTTTTAGGCTAATATTTATGAATGTTCTTGAGTTTTTTTCTAAGATGCATTTTTTTTTTTAAAGTAGCCAGTGCCCTTACGATCGTTTTATTTATTATTATTATTATTATTGTTGTTGTTGTTGTTGTTATTATTTTTATTAATGGGCAGACTTCTAGTAATCAGGAAGTTAATGAACGTTTGAACGCAGGACGATTAAAATAATAAGAACGACACTAGACTCAAGAGCATAACCTGTGCATAAGATTCCTTGTTTATTTATTATTCTATTTACTGTCTTCATTTACACAGATTTTAATTTACTTACCGTATTAAATTAAGTTTACTTATTTACATTCAGTTATTCATTTACTTACCGTCATCATTCAAACATTATCAAATATCAATCAAAATCTTTAATAACTAAAAAAATAAAATAAATAAATACATAAAGACAAAAATAAAAACACGTCCTCAATCTAAAACCCTTAACCACAAACTGACCCCAAATCAGGCTAATTCCAGCAACTAAAACCATCCGTAGCAACTCTGGCCAAATTTAGCATACCCGAGTGAATTTCATCTATATGCAAATGCGTAACTTCGCGTACGAGTGTAAAGCATGGCGGATTGTTGTTCCTATTCTCGTCAGCTCAGGGGTATATACGGCACTTCTTCGTGACTATTTTGTCTCCGAGTCTGTTACTGTACTCTCTCTCTGCACCCACAACTTCTACATCTTAAACCATCTCATCTCACCTACAAATCTTAAGCATTTTATAAGCTATAGAAAAGATGGACCTACACTTACAGAGGGTAGTCTTTAAATACCGCTGCACTAGACTCTCCCTGCAGTATCTTTTGTGTTGCGAAGATGGCTCAGTGTGCTGGTATGGGCGTTGACGTGGATGTACGAAAAGAATAAATAACACAGGATAAACACTGATAAAGCTGACCGAGACGTACCCTAACACAGGAGAAATAACCCTGCAGAGTGTAAGTGGAGCGCTATATATGGAACACACTGTATCACAGGTATTTAAACAGTGAAAGGTTACGTCAGTACTAATGCTACATGCAGGGCATGTCGCTACAAATTTTAAATAAATACATAAATACAGTAGTTTTTCACAATTATTCACGCCAATTATGGGGCCGCACATATAATATTTTAGCAGGGATTCGCTACATTAGTTATATATTATAAATATTACGCGTATATAAAAAGCAGCTATGTATTCACACCAAATTACAGTGATGAAGGAACTGTGCTGACAATAAAAATATTTTTCAAACTCTTTGGGTTCGATGAGACTCCATTATGAACAAAATAGTCGGGGGAAAACCACAACACATACACACACACAAAATATTGTACATATAAATGTATATACATACACACGCACACATCAAAATATTATATATATATATATATATATATATATATATATATATATATATATATATATATATATATATATATATATATATATATATATATATATATCTATATATATATATATATATGGGGGGTTTGGTGACTAAAAACCCAGTAGGCAAAGGGAAGTACTCAAAGTACTAAACCTTCCCCCCAAAATTCCATGTGCACCAAAATTAAGTGGTCACTGGTTAACCTTTTCTGTAAGCAGATGGTGTGTGTGTGTGTGTGTGTGTGTGTGTGTGTGTGTGTGTGTGTGTGTGTGTGTGTGTGTGTGTGTGTGTGTGTGTGTGTGTGTGTGTGTGTGTGTGTGTGTGTGTGTGTGTGTGTGTGTATTCCAGACGAATTTCTTAAACTTGGTAAAGATCTCACGCAAAAAAGGCTTGATGAAAATTTTATCCAAGCTTTCCAGTTCTAAAGTCTCCCATAAGCTGACTTAAATAGGATGGGGAAACCAAAACTAAAGGTAGCAAAGATATCACTGTGAAAGAGTTAAACAGGTAACACACAGTTTACAAGGACCTTAAACTGAACAAAACATAACTACACAAACTTACTTCCACAATGAGGCGAGCAAGTTAAGGGTGTTTTAAGTTACAGGGCCATGCATCGCTGTAATAATTCTTTTTACGCCCTTAAAATGACCGAAAAATAACCATATAAACGTCCTTCCACTAAAATGTCATCAAGTATAACGATAAACAAGCGTCCTTATACTTACACACGAGTACCCTAAGTTAAAAGTATAAGTTACAAAGGACAGTACTGTACCTCGTCATATCACGTCTTAAAACAGTACAAAACATTACTCCATAAACTTCATCTAAAATGGCACATAGTACACCCTCAAACTACACAAAACATAACTTACACAGGCCTCCTCCTCCTTGCACACGGGGTAAGTTACGGGCACTGTGAGTTATAAGGCCTGGTATGGACTGTTGTTAGAATCCGAGTTGTTTGTTGACACTGCCACGCCCCCCGCCCTTGTTGGACGCATTAGTGGGGAGAGCAATGATGTTCCTCTCTCTCTCTCTCTCTCCTCTAGTTTTATCCGTCCTTCCTTCCACCCTCTCTCCTTTTCCTCCTCCTTCCTTCATACCTCCTCTCCTCCTTCCTCTTCCATGCTCCTCACATCAATCTTCCTCCTCATCTCCAGATAATTTTTTTCCTCATTTCTCGCTCATCATTTTTATCATTCCCCGTCTTCCCCTTCATCTCTCTCACGTCCTTCCTCTACCTCTCGTGTCTTTTTCCTTCTTATTTTCTTTCAGCTTTTATTCCTTTTTCTCTTCATTCCTTTTTCTTCTGTCTCATATGATTCTCTGTCTTCTCATTATCACCTCTCTTCACGTTTCTCGCTCTTCTCTTTTTCATATATTTTTATCTCTCTCTCTCGCTCTCTCTTGCTTAAGTCATCTTCCTTTTTATGTGTATTTTCACGTATTTTAACTTCACCTAATTGGTATACATTTAATATTTCTTTCCCTTGTGTTTCATTAATTTTCATCCAATGTACTCTAGTCTTCCTTTCTTCCATTCTCTTTCGTTATATTTTTTCTCTGCTTCCTAGTCCTCTTTTTCGTCACTTTTTCTCTCATTCTTTCTCCTGTTTTTTTCCTCCCTTCCTTCCTTCAATAAGACCCTTTCTTGTCCTACACACATATCTCCTACTTACTTCACACTCTCCTCTCTTCCATTTCCTCCCTCTTGACCTTTCTTATTATTTTCTCCCTGTTCTTTCCATTTCTCACTTTCCTCCTAAATTTTTCTCTTTCCTCCTCCCTTCCTCTTACTTTTTCTCGTGTCCATCCCTCCTCAGTCTCTCAGTCATTTCCTTGCACATTCCCTCTCCTTCCAGCCTTCCTCTTTTTCCCTCCTAACTCTTCTTTCCTACAGTCGTCGTTCTCTAGTGATCTTCTCTCTTTCACTCTTCTCCAGATTAACTTCCTCTCATTCTTCTCCGTCATTCCCCTCTCTTCTTCCCTCTCTCTTCTACCTCCCTTTTTCTCTTCTTCCTCTCACTTTCCTAACTCTCTTTCCCTTGTTCCTCCTTGTCGCCTCTCTTCTTCCTGTCTCTTAGCTTCCTCTCTTCCTTCTCTCTCTTTCCTCTCATTCTCCTCCTGGTATGTCTAACGTTCCTCCTTCTCTCTCTTCCTTCCCTCTGCCTCGAACCTCCCTCACTCGTATTTCTCACAATTAATCCTTCCTTTTGTCTTCCTCCTGTTTCCCTCCTTCCTCATATTCCTCAAACTTTCCTCTTCCTCTCTCTCTTTCCTCCAACTTTTCTCTTCCTCCTATTTTGTCATTCCTCCTGTCCCCCCATTTTTCCTTCTTTCTTTCTCTCTCTCCCTCCTCCATCCTTCCCTCCCTCTTTCGTATTCCACTCGCAGGTTTTAAAGCCCAGGATTCCTCAGTCCACCTCCCACCTCCCATCTCTTTCTCTCTCTCTCTCTCTCTCTCTCTCTCTCTCGCACACCTCCTTTCTTATTTACTCTCCCTTTCACAGCTCGTTACCAGATTCTCACCTGGATTTCGCTCAGGTCTCTTTGCATTATCTGTAATTCACTATCTTATCTATCATTCTCTCTCTCTCTCTCTCTCCCCCCAAGTTACTCTATCTTCTTTCACGCTATCTTAATTATTATCTTCCATTTCCACTTCCCTTTCAATTCATTTTTTTTTCCTTTTCATAATCAGTTTTGTTTACCTTATCACTTATCTTGGGTTATTTTTTTTTCTTTTCATATTCTATTTCCATTTTTCTTAATACTTCCTCCATCCTTATTCAATAATTCTCATATTACTTCGCTTTTAATGTTTCTCTGTTACTAATCGTTTTCATTTTGCTTTCCGAATTCTTTTAATTTTTAATATCTTTCTCTTCCTTTCCACTTTTTCTGACTCTCCACTGTCTCCTTTTCTTTCCACTTCTCGTGCTCTCCGTCTCTACTATTTTCTAGCATCTTATTCTCTCTACTCTCTTTTCGCCCATCATATTCTATCCACTTCCGTTTCTCTATCATCCTCTCTCTACTCTCTCTTTGCCCATCATATTCTCTCCACTGTCTATTCGCCCATCATATTCTCTCTCCACTCTCTTTTCTCTTATCGTACTCTCTCTACTCTCTTTTCGCCCATCAATTTCTCTCCACTCTCTTTTTCTCCCAGTATATTTTCACTATCTCAAAGAAAAAAAAAAAAAAGGAAAAATGGAAATAAAATACTCTCACTATTTCACGCCTACCATCAATCCCCAATCAATCTTGACTAAAAAAAAAACCATTCTCTCTTAACAACCTCACAAACCTGACCAGAATCGTTTACCCCTTCTGCGGGATACTTTTTTTTATTATTACCTAAATTTTACGTGATAAATTCCACTTCAGAAATTACGTGTTCTAGGTTTACACTAGCTTAACATTAAATTTAACATTAAACTTAACTTTCAACACTTAACCTTATACTGAAAATTTAACACAAACTCAACCAACCTAACCTAATCTCACTAAATTTAACCTAACCTAAACTAACCAAATCTACCCTGACCTAACCAAAACTAACCTAACCTAATCTACCCTTATCTAACATAACCTAATCTAACCACTCCACCCACAGATCAGAACTACTGCTGGAGACCGGGGCGGGGGACAACGGGCGAGTGGTGGAGTGTATGGCAGGGAACGGACTGGATAAGCCGGTCCACAGGCAGACGGCACTAGACGTCACCCGTGAGTACGACTCTGGCCAATTCGTGGGGGTTCTACTGGGTTTGGAGGGGGTTCTATTGTGAAGGTTCTAACTGTATGTGATGTGACTGTTTTGTGAGGGCTCTACTGTATGTGTGTGGTTCTACCGTGTGATTTTTGGGGTGGGAGCGTCCAGTTTTATCGGCTGTAGTTTCATCAGGCGCTTTTTTTGATTGGGTGGTTTCTATATCCGAT
The DNA here is from genome assembly GCF_032717465.1 of Coenobita brevimanus. Classification (NCBI taxonomy): domain Eukaryota; kingdom Metazoa; phylum Arthropoda; class Malacostraca; order Decapoda; family Coenobitidae; genus Coenobita; species Coenobita brevimanus. The sequence goes on from NC_136974.1 coordinate 32,801,440, forward strand.
GTTTTCTTAAACGAGTATTTTTATTGGGTTCTCATCCAGTCTTATTACCGGATGTATTTTTAACGTGTGAATTTTTAGTGAGTGTTTTTATTGAGTGTACTGTATATGAATGTATAATTATCGGCTGTATCTTACGTGGGTGTTTTTTATTCATCGTTTTTCATCCCTTTTTTTCCCCTTTATCCAATGTTTCTTATTAGGTGTAATTTTTTGGACATATTTTTATTGCAATGTCGCCTATGCTTCTACTGAATCTCGATCAACTGGGTGTGGTTTTATCTTTCTTTTTTTTTTCTGAATGAGGTCCTGTTAGGTGGGATTCCTTCGCTTAACACAGTTCCCTCATTTTTTTTTCCTAGGCCCAAATTTCATCTTAAATCCAAAACACTATACTGGAAGGTGTGGGGGGTGACCAAGGATGAGACGGAGGGACGGAGTGAAGAGATATGAGAAAGGGGTGTGTGAGTGGGAGTAAGGGCAAAGTACACACACACACACACACACACACACACACACACACACACACACACAGGCACATAACCTAAATTACTCAACCCTCGGTCCACTACGGCCAGAGCATAAAATTTTTAAAACTTTTTTTTTTTTTTTATACAAGTCGATGCTGAAAAAGAACAAAACATTAATTTACAGAAAAAAAAAAAAAAAAAAAGGCCCATAAACTAAAACCACTCAACTCTCGGTCCACTTAACCTGCGACCTCTGGCAACCAAACCCGGTGGGGGACCATGGCCAGACTATAAAAGAGGGTCGCAGGGTCACTTTAGCCCAGTGCCTTCCACAATCTCGGAGGTAATAAGGCTCCCCTGCGGAATTTTGAAGAGGGGGCAGCGTCTGGTCTCTTCCTCCCTAATTGAGAAACCTCCCCAGGCCTATGAAACCCCGGAAGGACCCAGGTTTCTCCGGAGTTTTCTTCCAGGTTTTACGCGACGTTGATGGATGCTTGGGCTGGTCTTACGAGGTTAATAATTTTGTCCGGATTTGACGTTTTATGCTGGTTTACTCTGCTTTATTATTTTTCTCTTTCGTGAGGAGTGTGGAGACGTCTCTCTCTCTCTCTCTCACCTTTCCTTCCCTCATTTCAGCTTCTCTCTCTCTCCCTTCCTTTCCTCCTTTTAGCTTTTCTCTCCTTTCCTTTCCTTTCAGCTTTCCCAGCTTCCTTTCTTCCCTCAAGCTCTCCCTTTTTCTCTCCCTTTCTTCCCTCCCAACCATTCCTTCCTTTTATATTCCTATCCTATCCCTCCACTCCCTCTATCCCTCCTTCCCTCTCTCCATCCCTCTCCCTCCTCCCTCCCTGCTCCTCCATCTCATTCCTATTCACCTCCATCTTAACTCCATCCCCCTGGCCGTTATCCAATTTGTGTTATACCCCTCAACGCACTGAACACAATTTTTTTTCCCTTCACCCCCGCCAATTCGCACCTCTCTCTCTCTCTCTCTCTCTCTCTCTCTCTCTCTCTCAACACTCGCACATTTTATAAGCAGATTCATAACTCATGGATAAAAATCGTCAGCCAGTTACACGAATGAAAAGGTAAAAATTCGCATCAGGTAAAAAGAAAGAAAGAAAGAAAAAAAAAGACTACCAAGAAGGTTCTATTTATCGTACCTGCTGTCTCATTTGCACTAACAATTTTAAATCTTTCTTGACACAAAATTTAATATATCTTCATAGCTAACTATATCATAATACCTATCACAAGTTCACCATTAAAAGACAATTTATATATATATCCATCTAAATTCAAAAGACTGAACACACAGGAGTATATCTTATTTATTTATCTATTTTCGTATGTATTTTCCTTTGGCTGGCAGGAGAATGCGCTAATGTAAATGAGGTTGCGGGAAACTGCAGTGGATTTGATATTATTTTTTCGCCTTCTCTTTCCGTCTCGCTCTCACAAATGGATCTTCCTTATTCTCTCTCTCTCTCTCTCATTTAAACACCCTGCTAGTCACGAAGAAGTGTTACGGAATGTATGTAAAGCGGTAGCATCTTCTCTTTTGCACACTGAACTACGTGAAAGAAACTGCAAAATGACGAAAATTCTGAGACAAGTTAACATGAAGAAACTGCAGCTGATTCACCCCCCCCCTTCTCTCTCTCTCTCTCTCTCTCCGCCAATATTTGCTCGTTTGACAAGCAATGAATCAAGCGCACTGAGATCTTGACTGCATGAAGCAAAGCAACTCTCAGCATTCTGCCCACCTTCCTTCACTGATAAGGCCATGAGATGATGCCCCTTCTCTTCTCTTCTTTTTCCTCCTCCTCCTCTTCTTCCTCTTCTTGTCTTCCTCTTGTTACTGTTACTCTTTATATCTTTTTCATTTTCATTTTTTCTCTTCTTCACTGATAGGTTCACAAGATATGCCACCCTCATCCTTCACTTCCTCCTTCTCTCCATTCCTCTCCTCTCCCCTCCTCCTCCTCGCTGATGCTATTTGTCTCGTGCATTTTCCGTGAATTATGATGGGCTGGGGTGAAGACTCTCCTAGTGTTGCCATCTTGACGGGTTATGTTTTTGTTTTCTGTATCTCCGGGTTGTCTTAAAGTTCTTGATACCCGAGAGAGAGAGAGAGAGAGAGAGAGAGAGTGTGTGTGTGTGTGTGTGTGTGTGTGTGTGTGTGTGTGTGTGTGTGTGTGTGTGTGTGTGTGTGTGTGTGTGTGTTTAGTTACTATTAGATAAGTATGAACCTGTTAGGATAGTCGCCTAGTCAAGAAGGTGTATCTAACCCCTTCAGTTCGAGAAGTTTCACCGGAGGTGAATAAAATCGCTGGGGGAAATAAGAAACAAATTAAGGAAGAAAGAAATAAAGTTAAAGTTGCGAAGATGTTGCATTCTCTCGGAAGATGACAGCTTTTCTTACTCTTTCCTTGGCACTTCCACGATGTTAACTTCATCTTAAGAAAGACTTATCGGGCTGGCAGGATCACATGTAACGTTTTGAGCCAGGTAGACGAAGTCGATGGTCATTATTTTTGTACGAAATGTATCTGTGTCTGTTTGTCTATGTCGAAAACTCAAATCGCAGAAAATATTGATTGTAGAAGGAAAAGTTCTCAATAAAAGATGTTTAGAGTCACAACTTGAGTTTACATGTCACTCAACCAGCATTGGGAGTCATCCAAGATGGATACATAATAGTTAAGTTTTCATCTAACAGTATTATTACAGTCTACCGGGCTCACAGATGACGGGCAGTCTTGTTTTAATTTTTTTCACAACAAATTAAACCAAAAAAAAAAAAAAAAATCCTTTAATCATACAGTGGTAGGTAAAAGAGACACGGAAAACACACACACACACACACACACACACACACACACACACAAATATATATATATATATATATATATATATATATATATATATATATATATATATGCCGGTAAAAAAATAATAAAATTCCAATTTTTCATGTGACCCCAACTGCACGAATAAGTCGAAAACAAGACTATCCGTCATCTGTGAACCAGGTAGACTGTAATAACACGATCAGATGAAACTTAACTATTATGTATCCATCCTGAATGACTCCCAGTGCTGGGTGAGTGACATGTGAACTCAAGTTGTGACTCTAAACAACTTTTATTAAAAACTTTTCCTTCAACAATCAATACTTTCTGAGATTTGAGTTTTCGACTCAGACAAACACACACAGATACATTTCGTACAAAAATAATGACCATCGATTTCGTTTACCTGGCTCAAAAAAGACTTACTAAAATCGACTAGTCGTACCTAACATGACACTAAAAACCAACATATACGTAATCATTTTTTCCTCTTTTTTTTTTTAATGACCCCCCCTTGCGCAAATAAAGCCAAAAAATATTTAAGAAGTTTCAACCCCTTATCCTCAACTCCAGGACGAGGGACAATTTAGTGAGGAGAAACACGTCATCTTAAGACTTCCACACAAGTCTTGCAAATTGCGACATTAGGAGATGGGGCGAAGTAGGAATGAATAAGAAGGGTGGAGAGAGAGAGAGAGAGAGAGAGAGAGAGAGAGAGAGAGAGAAAGTACGGAAAATGGAAATATGAGAAGTAAAAATAAGAAAACTGGAGAGGAGAGGAGAGGAGAGGAGAGGAGAGGGAGAGGGAGGGGACGGAGAGTCGAGAGGGGAAACGAATGGGCGAGTGAGGGAGGAAGTGCCTAAGAGGAGAGAATGAATGATAAATGTGAATGAGCAGCGATAACAAACAAAAAGACTGTGAGGGAAAAGGAGAAAGAGATGATGGGAAGGGAGGGAAAGGCGAGGGAGAAAAAAGAAGACAGAAAGAAGGAAGGAAAGACAGAAAAAAGGAAGGAAGGAAGGATAGAAGGAGGGAAAGAACGAATGAAGGAATGGAAATTATGGTGAAAGGTTCAAAGGAAGAAATGGGACGAAAAGGTGAGGGAAAGAGTAGAGAAAGGGGAAAACGAAAGTGAACAGCACGAACGGGAGAGATGGGAATAACGGCAAGAAATAATGAACGATACAGGAAAGAAAAGGAAGAACAAATACGAAGGCTGCGAGAAGGATGGAAAGAAGAGGGGAGAATGATGGAAAGGAAGAGGAGAATGATGGAAAGGAAGAGGAGAATGATGGATAGAAGAGTGGAGAAAGATGGAAAGAAGAGGGGAGAAGGATGGAGAGAACAGGGGTGGTAGGGCGGGACGAGAGAAATGGGGGGGAGAACGATGGAGAAATGGTTGAAGGAAAAGGAGGAAGAAATAGGGAAAGAAGGATGAAATGGAGATAACAGGAAGAAAAATAATGCTAGGAAGAAATTAGCATATGAATAAAGAAATCACTGAAAGAAAGGGAGGATGACAGACAATAGGAGAATTTAAGGGAAAAATGGGAGAGAATAAGAAGGGAAAAATGGGAAGGAGAATAAGAAGGGGATTGAAATATAAGGGAAAAAAAAAGAATGTTAACAAAGTGAGGAGGAATAAAATAAGGCCATGAAAGAGAGGGAGAGAGAGGACGAAAGGGACAGCAAAGAGGGAAGAGACAGGGAGGAAAAAAAAGGATGGAAAAGAGAGAGAAGAGAGGGGAAAAAAAAAGACAGGAAGAAGGGATGTAAATGAGAGCAAGCTTAAGAAATAATGATAGAGAGAATGGCATGAGATTAAGAAGGCAGTGGAAGAGGGGAGGAAGACATGCGAGGAAGGAGAATTGAAAGGGAAATGGGGTAGGAATGAATGAATGGCGAAGATGAAGAACGGAAGTTAATTATACGAACTATGAAAAAGAGGAGGAAGAGGGAGAATGAATAAAAAGGTATTCATTGAGAGGGAGGAGAATAAAGGAGTGGGAAAAGAGAGAGGGAAGAAAAATGGAATGGGAAAGAGAGAGGGAAGAAAAATGGAATGGGAAAGAGAGAGGGAAGAAAAATGGAATGGGAAAGAGAGAGGGAAGAAAAATGAAGGAATGGGAAAGAGAGAGGGAAGAAAAATGAAGGAGTTGGAAAAGAGAGAGGGAAGAAAAATGAAGGAATGGGAAATGAGAGAGGGAAGAAAAATGAAGGAGTGGGAAAAGAGAGAGGGAAGAAAAATGAAGGAGTGGGAAAAGAGAGAGGGAAGAAAACTGAAGGATTAAGTAAGGGAGAAATAAATGAAGGGAAGAGATGAAGAACAGATGTAAATTAAACTGAGCATGAAAGAGGAAGAGGAAGAGGGCGAATGAATAAGACGGCAGTGAAAGAGGGGAAGGAAAGCATTCGAGAGAGGGGAAATGAAGGGGAAAGTGAGAGAGGGAGAAATGAATAGAGGGGATGAGGAAGAGATGTAAATTTCAGTGCCTAAAGAAAGGAAAAGGAGTGGGAGGAGGAACAGGCAGAGGAAAAGGAAAGGGAAAAGGCAGAGGAAAAGGACTGAAACATGGTACGAACAGATACTAACAAAAAAGTCTTGTCATAAACCCTGTGTTTTCCTGCGTTCACTTACACACACACACACACACACACACACACACACAAAAGTCACGGAAATAACAGAAAATAATATACAATCGGGTGAACAAAGTCCTACGACGTTAACTCGAATAAAATGAGAGAGAACAGGTAAGCACGAGTTATTGCGGTATTCTAAGTGGCATCGTAGTCTTCGTAACACATCTTTCTTAGCGATTTATTTTGTATATTACACCTTAGATGGTGGCGACCATCATCTACTTACATGATGTAGTGCTGCCAATTGTTTTTTGAGATGACTCTGCACTGAGTGACACGATAAATGGCTTCCTCTAAGACAGGAAACCATTTACATCGCTGGGTGGTAACCATACGAGTATAACCAGATAACGGCGTGACGTGAAGCCAACAGTGGTGCCTCTGTTAACTGCGTGGAGAGAAGCAATTGCAGCGTCCATCCAGACACCTAACCTCCACACTCTTCTCTGCGCCTCGCTGTAGCGAGGTGATTTCCACCGCCAAGGAACATCGGTTTATTGCACGGGATGGCCTTACAGGGGCAGCTGCCTACCTACAGATGATGGGTCTGTCCGGCCGACAGACCAGGGTTGCTCTACTGCTACTATAGTCTATTTATTTTCATCTGACAGAGATCCATAACCCCTTTCAGATCAGATAATGGTCAGGTGTACTCAGAATGCAGGATAAATCTGGCTAGTTTTCAAAGCAGACATTCCTACCTCATAACTACGACTCACTGATAAGCCAAGTTTTCTCAGACGAACACAAAACGACTACAGTACATCTGAACATTCTCTCCAATGTTATTTATATCACTTAAATATCGACATTCCTGGAATCAGTAAAAAAACACGAAGGCACTGAGGTGTTGAGTCCAGGATAAATAGCTGAGGAAATGGTGTTGCGAAATCCCCAAAGCCACTCAGAATACAACCCTTACTCGGGAAGAAATTTAGTGAGAAAGAGTGAAACAAGTAGAGTGGAGGACATTAGGAGAGTTAGCGAGCCATATCGCAAGCCCGTCCGCCACACCTGACACACTCAAATCACACACACACACACACACACACACACACACACAGTCTACAAATAAATGTGTGTGTGTGTGTGTGTGTGTGTGTGTGTGTGTGTGTGTGTGTGTGTGTGTGTGTGTGCAAAACACCTAATGGTATCCGCTCACTCAATCCCGTTCAATTTCTCTCACTCACATACCCACACATACTCGTAAGTCCCCTCTCTCTCCCTCTCTCTCCATAACCCAATTGGCTGTTTGGTATACGTGGCCTCCTGAAACTGGCAAAGCGACCCGCCACTGAAATTGAGTTTACTGCCGCCTACACTCGCCAAGTTTGGGGTCCCTGCCTGCGGGCCTGCTGCGCTGTATGTGCCCGAGGCTGGTAGTTATGGCTGTAGTGATTGGTAGTTTGGCTGGTTAGGGTGGTAGTTAGGTAGTTAGGAAGGTACGTGATGATTAGGAAGGTAGTGTTCTAGAAGCTATGGTGTTTGGTAATAGAAGTGGTATTAGTTATGGTATGTGTTAGTTGGGAAGATGGAGTGTACCAGCTACTGTGTGTGGTAATTGTGGTAAAATTGGTAGTTAAGGTGATGTGATTGGTAGTTCGGCTGGTTTGGTGAGGTAGTCAGGTAGCTGGGAAGGTATGTGATGGTCTGGAAGGTGGTGTGTTGTAGTTATGGTGTGTGGTACTTGTGGTTTCTGAGTTAGTAGTTAGGGTGATTGTGAACAGCATTTAAGGTGATATGAAATGGTAGTTACGTAGTTAGGAAGACATGTGACGGTTAAGAAGGAAGTGTGTGATAGTTATTCTGGCTTGTTTGCTATAACTGGCACAATTGGTAGCTATGGTGGTAGCAAGGCTGGTAGTTATGGTAGCAGTAATTGGTAGTTAGGGTGGTTACGTATTTAGAGGGAAAGTCTGTGTTAGATATGATGTATAAAAACAGTGTACATATAAGTTGCTGATCTGAGACTATTATATGAAATGTAGACGAACTCATACACACACACACACACACACACACACACACACACACACACACACACACTCCATCCATCGTACTCCCAGCATAAAGGGAGACACTGACAAGGTCCACTCCATGTTAGGTTCAACTTTTTTCCCCACTACAACAACCCCAAGTGTGTCTCATTAGCGCTGACCTCAGGATCTGTGTCATCTGTCTGTGCATCGTCTGTGTGCAATACGTCTGTCTGTGTACCATCTGTCAGTCCCTGCATCCCCCTCTCTTGCCACGATCGATGCATCTGATTATATTCCCTGGGTTTACTGAAGGGCGAAAATCTGTGTGGTGTTTGTTTAAGGTCTTCGTGTGTGTGTGTGTGTGTGTGTGTGTGTGTGTGTGTGTGTGTGTGTGTGTGTGTGTGTGTGTGTGTGTGTGTGTGTGTGTGTGTGTACTATTTCCTTAAGTCTTATTATCCGCCTCGTTATGTGGTGATGACCTGTGTGGTTTATGTATATGGTCTTTGTTGTTTGCTTATTTCTTGGCTTCTTGTGTGTGTGTCTCTGCTTTTGGTACTGGAAGATAAATATTTGTGCAGTCTTTGTATTGGGTCTTTGTTCTTCCTCTGTTTCATGATTCCCTGTGTCTGGTTTTCTGCCTTGTATACTGAGGGACAGAGATGTGTGTGTGTGTGTGTGTGTGTGTGTGTGTGTGTGTGTGTGTGTGTGTGTGTGTGTGTGTGTGTGTGTGTGTGTGTGTGTGTGTGTGTGTGTGTGTGTGTGTGTGTGTGATTCTCTATCATTTACTGGATACTGGAAGATGTGGCTTCAATTTATTGAACTCTAATATTTGTCTGCTTCCTAATTACCTGTGTCTGGTGTTCATTAACTCTAAGCTACAGTATGTCTGTCTGTGGTCTAGATTTTATACCATCGTACTGAAGGAATTAATCTCGAAACATAATTTTGCAGGTAACTAGACTAAAAATTGACATAATCATGGTCAAGGAGTTACCCCCTGATCTAAGAGGACTTATAAAGAGGGTATTAATTTATTTCTTAATATATATATTTATTTAGGTACAGAATTCTGTGACGCCTGTATCATTCCTGTACTTTCCAAAGTTAAATAAAAACCAAATAGCAATGAGAGTAACATGACTGTCTATCTATCAATCTATTAATGTCTATCTACTGCCAGGCGCTATAATCCTGTACGGGGTGGCCATAAACAAAACGCCTCAACTTTACCCTATCCTCCACCACTTGGCTGTCCTATCTCCAACTCACACATCTCTCTCTCTCTCTTACATCTCCCCATAAGACACTCCCTCGAAATACCGAAGCTAAAGTACAAAATACTGACTCAAAACACGACATTCACTGCTTCTCTGGCTAATGGACGGAGGGGGGGACTATTCTACACAGGACTCTTATTATAGGTAATGGGAGCGTCTTTTGTCATCTCGAATCCTGCAGCTGCAAAAATATTTCGTGTGGAGAAATTCTATTCAGGCCAGAGGAAGTGCCGCCACAATGGAGCCTATTATGCTTGTCAGAACTTTTCCTCGTTCGTTTAAAGTGTACAGTTTATAATAGTCTGGCATGTTGGAGCACTCTTTCCGTTTTCTTTTAATTCCCTCCTTTTCTCCTTTCTTTCGACATGCATGTTTTCTGGGTTTTCAAATAGTTTATATGCTCTTCAGTCCCTCCTCCTTTCTTTCCATCTTCCGTTCGTGTTTTCTCCTTTCTTTTCTTTCTTTCGACAAGCGTGTTTTCTGGGTACTCAAGTGGCTTATATGCTTCCTGAATTAATTTTTTTTTCCCGTCAATCCAAAGAAATCACACATCTTATTCTCGCTGCCCTATCTCAATTTTTATTCAGCTCAGGGTAGACTTTTCGACCATAGTACTGAGATCCGGCCTTATCAACTTCTTCAATAATGGACGAGTCTTCTAAGTTGAATACATGACCAAATATCGACCCAGTATAGATTTTTACAAGGCTATACGGAGCTAATAATGTCATCTAGAGTTAGCAAAATGATATATAACTGGATAGATAGATAGATAGATAAACAAATAAACAGAGACAGATATAGACATTAGATATATACCGTTGTTTACTACTTCCT